>NC_059304.1:30100194-30280360 GCF_017591435.1 Portunus trituberculatus
TACAACGATCGTCACGGAACAAATTAAAATCATATGTCGAGATACCACTGTGAATATATTCATTTTCCGTTTAAAACTCTTGATTAAATTCTTGTGATGTTTTAGGGCAACACAATCCCATCTTCAGACATCACTGAAACAAAGTGCATTTAAACATTTCTCTTCATGGGACAAATTTTAGCTAGTGTTAAACATGACACTATGCAGGAAAACATTACGTGAATTCAGTTCCACTCACTTGAGTACCAAAGTTTTCTAAATATTTTTGCATCTGGTTTTCTCCCTTGTGTTGAGATCAAGGAGGACTAAAAATCACATATAATACCACAATAGGAATTTACTACCATTTCTTCATGTATAAATGATGATGTAATGCCTGTTATGCAGGTCTGGAGTTGCCTTGGAAAACCGAAGTATTTCTTCAAGGATGGTGTTGAGAGACGGGCATACAGCCCTTGGAGACATGCTCGACATTCTTGATCTCTTCCTTACCTCTAATCCTTCTGCTTATGTTGTTACTCTATCCCCTCTATTAGGTTCCTCCGATCAAGATCTAACTCAAATTCAACATCCCCTCATGACTTTTGGCATCTTGCCAAAAATATCTCCAGTAACTTTACTTCTTCATCTTTCCCTCCTTTATTTCATTCTGATGGCACCACTGCCATTTCATCTGTCTTTAAAGCTGAAGTCTTCTCTCAAACTTTTGCTAACAGCTCCAGTTTGGATGATTCTGGGCTTATCCCTCCCTCTCCTCCTCCGTTTCACTACCTCATGCCTACAATTAAAGTTCTTTGTAATTATGTTTTCCATGCTCTCACTGGCTTCTCCCAACAATTTTTTAGTTAAAAACATTTCTTTTCAGACTATTTTTTTTTATTTTGGTTCTATATAGTATTTTTCATGCTGATTATGAAAACAGCTTGTAATTACTGTTTTTCCCCATTTTTGTGGTTAACTTTTTATTTTGAAAATACCTTTGTAGACATATACGAGTTAACTCGTCTTCCTATAAACTCCAAGCTCTCCCCTCACCTCCCTCCTCCTCCTCCTCCTCACTTGTCAAGAAATATTCATTGTCTGATGAACTGGCTGTGTCATCAGAAGTATTCAAGCTTCTGAGGTAAGGTTCATATTCGCTATCCCACCGCTCCACCCTGTCGCCTCTGCCAGGCGTACGATTTGACGAGAATACTCGTTTCACACATAGAATGGTTTAGAAAGGCTCAGAATCAACAAGTAAATACATCTGTATCTGGTTTTTGAAGGTCAAGTTTTAGACAAGTAAACTTGTCGACGACTGAAAACAGAACATTTAGTGAAAGGAATATATATGTCTGTAGCTGGTTTTTGAAGGTCAAATTTTAGACAAGTATACTCGTTGACGAATATACTTGTCTAAAATTTAGTGAAAATGAGTATACTCGTTTCTGCCGAGGAAGGCGTTAAACCCTCAAAAGGTTTAGGCTTGATTCTAGCTCTCGCTCCGGTCTCGCTTTGCTCTTGCTCCGCTTTTGCTCTAATCAAGGTCCTGGTGCATTCACATGTCCGGTCTGCTCTTGCTCCGCCATCGGTCTCATCCCTTCCTCTCCTTCAACACAAGTGGAAGTCATACCACCAGTGACGGAGGATGTGTGACTTTTCTCTATCCAATTTGGCAGTGATTGCCATTGCACTTAACAAAGAAGAAGAAAGAAAGCAAAAAATGAGGTTTTGGGTTTAACCTATGCTAAAAGATAGAAAGAGTGAAGGAGAGTTCCATACTTTATATCCTCATCATATTGATGATGAGACTGAATTTTTCAACTACTTATGAACATGGGAACATTTGAAAAAATACTCTAAGAAATTGAGAATGAAAACTGCAAGATGTAATTAACTTTTGTGTATTTTTTTCCAGTGTATTCATATATATATGGGCTAACTGTAAAATTTGTCTTTTATATCAGTGATAAATAAAATTCTATTCTTTATTTAAATATTTACCTACCTTTTGCATGATCCCATTGTAGTGTTTTCTTCTGATCCTCCATGTTTCATAGGATGAAAGGTAGAAACATTTCCCCATACAAAGGCTGAATCACGACTGGAGCGGACTGTCGCTAGTTCACACTGGCTGCAACGGTCCGGTCTCACTCCGCTCTCGCTCCAGTCAAAATATCTTTTGAATGTATCGCGACCGGAGCGAGAGCAGAGCGAAAGCGAACTGTTACCGCCAGTGTTAATGCTTACTTTGAAATGCATTAATCCTTAAAGTACGGGGCGTTGATTTACTTTCCGTCTGTTACAACAGAAAAAAATCACACCTGTCAAAAATGCTAAAAATATTTTTTCCTTATAAAAACATATTTCTTTGTGTTATTCTGAGTACAACAATGTAGTTTTTAACATGTTATGACCTCTGAGAGCAAAGTTATTGCATATAAAAAAATTCATGGCAGAACCCGCAGCTAAGAAATACCCCCCAAGCTCCAATAATGCCTCTCTCTCTCTCTCTCTCTCTCTCTCTCTCTCTCTCTCTCTCTCTCTCTCTCTCTCTCTCTCTCTCTCTCTCTCTCTCTCTCTCTCTCTCTCTCTCTCTCTCTCTCTCTCTCCTTTTGGGCATTTGAATTTGATGTAAAAGTAAGAACTTTTGCACTTTCATGTCAAGAAAATGTAAACTCAGATATATGAAATGATGTGTAAAACAGGAAAAGAAAAAGAAACCACATATTACAAGTATTGTGGGTATCTATAATAATTGGAATCTGGCAACTTTTATTAGCAATGGGATTCACGTGACTTGGCCGACAAGCACAGTTCTGTAGAGGCAACCATGGGTGACACACACCAGCGCATTGTTCGAGGGGAATAGGCTACGTGAGGAGATTTATGAACGTCGCTGTGAGGGTTGGTCTCTGTCTCCCAGATCACTATCAGAATCACTACTGGAGTCTTCACTTTCTTCTGTCTCAATAAAAAAAAATCACTGTCTTAATTTTCATCACTCCTCAATGTTATTACCGAGTAACACTGACATAATATCACTCGGAGTACCGTTTCCTTCCTCCAGTTCATGGGGGTTGCCAGATGTTGCCTTGAAATGGGAAAAGATGATCTATTGTGAGGGAACAAGTGTCTCAAGGCACAAGCAGGCAAGTGAGAAAAGATGCCAAATACCTCCACTTGCCCTAGGACCAATAGTGAGGGGGAGAGATTCAAAGGCTTAGCATGAAAAAATCATGATTATATGTATGATCCCCGCTTCTCTGCACGTGTCGCTACGATCGTACATACACGATCACCGTACTTTAAGGGTTAAACATTATCAGATCGGACCGAGACTGGAGCAAGAGCGGAGCGCGATCACACCTATGGTGTGAATCAACCCTTATCCTGATGGGGTCCCTCCTATTGTTCTAAAAAACTGTGCTTCCATTGCACCTTGCCCGGCCAAACTCTTTCAATTATGTATCAACTTCTACTTTTCCTTCTTGCTTGAAGTTTGCCTATATTCAGCCTGTTCCTAAAAAGGGTGACTGATCTAATCCCTCAAACTACTGTCCTATAGCTTTAATATCTTGCTTGTCTAAAGTATTTGAATTTATCCTTAATAGGAAGATTCTTAAAAATCTGTCACTTCACAATCTTCTATGTGATTACCAGTGTGGCTTCCATCAAGGCTGATCTACTGGTGATCTGGCTTTCCTTACTGAGTCTTGGTCATCCTCTTTTAGAGATTTTTGTGAAACTTTTGCTGTCACGTTAGACATGTCAAAAACTTTTGATAAAGTGTGGCACAAAGCTTTGATTTCCAAACTGCCTTCCTGTGGTTTCTATCTTTCTCTCTGCAACTTTATCTCAAGTTTCCTTTCTGACTTTTCTATTGCAGCTGTGGTAGATGCCACTGTTCTTCTCCTAAATCAATTAATAGTGGTGTTCCTCAGGGATCTGTTCTGTTACCAACTCTCTTTCTATTATTCTTCTTAACCAGATTTCTTGCCCTATCCACTCCTCTGTTGATGATACCGCCCTGCATCTTTCCACGTTGTTTCAGAGACAAACAACCCTTCAGGAAGTTAACAGATCATGCAGGAACACCACAGAATGCCTGATTTCTGATTGCTATGATATTTCTTATTGGGGCACAAAACTTAGAAATTTTCAATCCCTCAAAAACTCAATTCCTCCATCTGTCAACTCGACACAGCCCTCCAGACAACTGTCTCCCTTTTCTACATTGAATATCCTCTTACTGTTCTTTACTCATATTCTTAACTGGAAACTTCACATTCATCTCTTGCTAAAACAGCTTTTATGAAGTTAGGTGTTCTGAGGTGATTCTGCCAGTTATTTTTCCCTTCCAACTGCTAACTCTGTATAAGGGTCTTATCTGCTCATGTATGGAGTACTCTTTGCATGTTTGGGGAGAGTTCCATTCACACAGTTTTATTAGATAGGGTGGAATCAAAAGCCTTTTGTCTTATCAATTCCTCTTGTCTGATTGTCTTCAGCCTCTTTCTCACCGAATGTTGCATCTCTTTCTATCTTTTATTACTATTTTCATGCTAACTGCTCTACTGATATTGCTAACTGCATGCCTTACCTCCTCCTGTGACCTCGCTGCACAAGGCTTTCTTCTTCCTCTCACCCTATTTTGTCCAACTCTCTGATGCAAGAATTTGCTAGTACTCTAAATAATTTCTACCTTTCTCTGGTAAACTCTGAATCTCCCTCCCTGCATCTGTATTTGCATCTTCCTACGACATGACTTCTTTTAAGAGAGTGGTTTGAAGACATTTGTTCCTTAATTTCGCTAAATCTTCATAACTCTTTAAGGGAACCAGCACTCAAGTGGGCCTTTTTTTTTATATTTTGTTGCCCTTATTTTGTTCCCCTCCTGCATAAAAAAGAAAAAGAATTATAAAGTTTGCACATGCTCATATTGGAAATTTCACTTGGAGAAAATTTTTGATTAGTTTTAATGGCCATGGTCAAGTACTTTTATTTATTCACTTATTTCTTTATGCATTTCTGGAGTGTTAATCTTTCAGTTTCTTGTGACATCTATGTGAACCATACAGACTGTTTGTTGAAGTAATAGATTTATTCATATTGGCAGGTTAGTGGAAGAGACAAAAGAAAAGGCTGGTGTATCACTTGAGAATGAGGATGTATACATGGCCAGTACCTTCAAGGAGTTTGTTCAGGTAAGATAAAAAAGAAGAGAAGAAAGTGAACTATCTTAGAGGATACAAGCATGATTTTGATCTGTATATTGATTCAGTGTAAAGCAATGGATTTCATCTATTCATTCATGATGTTCTTTCAGGTTATGGTCTTGAAAATGCGAGGTGGGGATACTAAGCCTGTATTTGAATATGATGCTATCAAGATGCATATCAATAATATGGATATAGAGTTTCCCAATCAGCTTTTCATTGATGGACAGTTTGTTGATGCAACAAGTGGAAAATTCCTAAAGAGCATCAATCCAGCCACTGAGGAGTTGATTTGTGATGTAAGTCATTATCATCATCTCTGACTAATCAGTTGTATAGTTTTGAAGAGTTTTTTATGAAGAATTTTCTCTACATTACTTTATTGAATCATATTGAGGGAGGATTATTGTCAGGTAAATGGTTTAAGTGAAACTTATGGCTTATCAGGACATTATGTGTGAATTACATTAATGAATGCATCCCTAATGAAACTTGTGAAGGTAGATTTATTCTCTATCAGTACTGTTTTGTAATCTTAGATAAGCTTTATACTGTTGCCATTTTTTATTTAAATTGTCACACATACTTTTTTCTCCTTTAGGTACATGCTGCTGGGAAGGAGGATGTGGACAAAGCAGTAGCAGCAGCCAAGAAAGCATTTTATGAGGGTCCATGGGGAACAATGAATGCCAGGGACAGGGGCACCCTTATTTTCAGGTATTTAAGTGATTAGGATAATTCTGCTCCAGATGAACATTTTGTCTTGTATCATCGATGTACAGTGGAGACTCATACTCGAACTTCATAATAGTCAAACTTTTCAATACTCGAACACAAAAGTTTGATTTAATACTCGAAAAATACCTGATAGTTGAACATCTACACACATGGTTGTAAACAAAGGCTCCCTGATCTCTTTCTCTCCCCTCCACCAGTTGTGCTGCCATGGTCATCAGAATAGCATTCTCATGCGTTCTGTCAATAGTCCTTCATTTATGAATTTACATTAACAGTAAAGGCTTATTAGTGGTGAAAATATCTAGTAATCCAATGACCGCACACATGGTTATAAACAAAGCTCTGTCCTCTCCTTCCCCGCTGCCACCATTGTTCCATTCTGATACCAGTTTTACTGGCAGTACTGATAAACGGTGTACCAGATACTGGTGTGTATCCCTAGTCCTGCTGCAGTCTTGAAAAAAACAACATTCTTCTGCGTTCTGTAATTTTTCATTTACAAACTTGTAGTGGAACTAAAGAGACTTATTAGTGGTGAAAATAAGGTATATAGTGAGGTGCAAGTGTTAGTGACCAATAGCCCTCCACTAGTGGATTCACAGGATTCACACAAGGAGAAAAGTTACAAAAATTGTCATGGATGGTGACTTGTCCCCCGACAACTTCCCTCCTCCTCCCCACCCTTCTCCCTTCCTCTTCTATGTTATCTATTACCAGCCTTCATTTACATTATGTACAAATCAAATTACAGGGGATCCTCATGATTCAACTGTTTGCAGTTTGAATTAGTGCCAAGTCAAACTCATTTAATTAATACCCAATCCTCAAAATTGGACCGACTGACTTGCCAATTTGACATTCATATCTCGCATGCCACCCACCCGGTCAAATCCGCTGCCACCCTAAATTCGCCGCAAACCCACCAGGTTGAAGTGTAAGGTGATGCTACCCTGTGCGTCGCTTAAGGCAGCATCACACTAGCACTTTTCCTTCAACTTTCTGAAGACTGTCAACTTTTGTCGACGCTGGTCATCACACACAAGCTCGCTTCTGCCTTTGTCGTGTTTGTCAACTGTAAACAAACATGGTGGCCCCTTCACCCCCCCCAGCAAGCCGTTGCTATTTTTTCATTGCTATTTTTGGCCTTTAATGTTCTCTATGAGAAACTCTTCAGACAGCTTTGTCCACTCATAAACAACAGAGCTGCTCATCGTGACCAGTTGTTCCTTGGAAGTTCTGCCTTAGAATGTCACAGTCCCAGAGAAATGTAAAAAAACAACTGAACTACTTTTCACTGTTAGGCTAGGACAAAAAATCTACAGTAAGCCCCCGCACTTGTCGAATCTCAGCTTGGCGAAATTCACTTTTGGTGGTAGGGTGGCCATGGACCACCGAGTGCACACTTGGCGATTTTAATTCAAACTTGGTGGTCCCCTGGTGGCCACACAGCGAACCAGGTGGCTCCCCGGTGATGTCAGACCTCTCTCTAAACCCATCAGAATGCAGTGTGAGAGTCCTTTTGCCATTTTATTTTTGCTACCCTCTATTGTGCAAGCGTGGGAGCAAATTCTGGCGATTTACTGCCAACATGGCCTCTACCAGCACAACAGGTGGTACCAGTGGGGGTAAGGACAATGGTGGTGGTGGCAAGGACAAAAATGGGTGAGGGTAATGGGTGGAAAAACTGGAGTTACAGCCTTTATATCATGTCTTATTAGCTTTATGTATTGTTTATTGGTCTGTTTTGTACATGTGTTTTAACATGTGAAGGCAAAAGATTTTATTTCAGCTTGAAAGATGGTATTTTAGGAGTCAAAAGAGGGACTTTGGCAGTGACCAAAGACTGATTGAGGCATTTTTTAGGCAATTTATATGGTATAAAGAACTCGTGCTTGATGAAATTCGCATTTGGTGGTAGAAACATTTCGCCAGACTAATTAGTTTGCCAAGTGTGGAGCTTACTGTATATATACAGATATGTTTACATCTACTTATCAAGATTCTATTGATTTGAGATTATAGCATCATTCCAATTAACAAGAAAATTAATTTTATTATAAAAAGTGTTAATTTGAAACCATAGATCTTAATTTGACTAAAAATTGACGCTAGAGGAAAACGGTGCATTTTGTTTGATTCAAGACAACGGAAAACCACCTCCAGCCCCAGCCCTAAGAAACACAATTTCCTGCCTTTCAAAGATAAGCTTGAGCTTATATGAAAGTGTGAGGCAGGTGTAGCTCATAGTGTTGTTGCAGCGCAAATGGGTGTCCCTAGATCAACAACAATTTGGAAGAGCAGGGACAGGTACCACGAGACCGCTGCAAGTGTTTTTATTTCCAAAAATGTACTGTACAGCACCCTAATGTGTTAAACAAAACAAGTTAGATATAAATGAAGCCTTTTATAGTACTGATTTAGTTTTAGTGTTTTTTAAAGGTTATAGTGATGTTTTGAGGGGGTCTAGGCTGGAGGTTGGTCCCTATCCCCTCTAATTCTTAAGTATCTTATAGAAGAAATTGCTTCACGATTCTAATAAGCGCTGATGAAAAACCGCCCTAACCCTATCAAGTTGCAAGGATCCCCTGTATAAAAAATATTACATTGCAATTTTTATAAATTTGAGGTTTTGCTAAGATTAGAATTAATTACTTTATTTATAGGTATCGATAGTTGAACTTTTTTGATACTTGAACAGTCATTTGGAATGAATTAAGTTTGAGTAATGAGTCTCCATTGTATTTTGTTTTACAGATTTATCAAGTAAATCATGATAAGATTAGTCAGATCATTACTAATGTTGGGGGAAGGCTCTGCCAATTGTCCATGTTAAACATTGCTTACTCTTGGAAAATGAAAGCAATGATAGAAATTTAATATGGTTCTGGTCTGGCAGAAATAGGCTGCACCAAAGTACAATGAAATCCAGTGGTGCCTCATGATAATGATACTTTGGGGGTGAGGGGTTGTCCGTTACTGTGAACTGTCTGTTACTGAGAGCAGTTTGTCTGCAAGACCCTTAATTATCCCCTTTCCCTTTTTAAGTAGTTTTATCTCTTTCAATAATGCAAAAAATGATTTTGATAATTCATTCCATCCTATTCATCACTCAGTGTTGAAATAAATGAGTTCATTATTATTTAAAAAGTCTACTGCAATAGAAACTTGTCTTACCAGGAATAGATGAATTTAAGATATAGCTTCCCATGTTGTGTAATGGCCGATTCCCATGTGGTCCAGTGGCATCATTGACAAGCATTTAATGATTGCCTGAAGGACATTGCTGAGGTGACAAAAGAATAGAGAAAGACATGGGATTGTCAGAGTCAGAGTAGAGTACCTCCATGCTATTGCCACCTCTCCGTAGATCACAGGCTTGCCTTCTTTCTCTAACACCGCTCCACCTCCTTACCCTTTCTTTGTCTTCCTTTCCCTCAGTTTTCCATATAAATTGGTGTTTCCAAAATTACTACCAAAATCCTTCTAACTTTTTTTTCCACATCACTGTTGAGGGAAAAAATTAAGGCATGTTCTCTTTAGGAAAGTATTCCCTCATCCAAAATGTGGCATCTTAGCAGGGAAATGAAACCTAGTCAAGTACTAATAATTCCGTGCAGGCTCACACTTATGCAGTCTCACTGTAGAGTATTGCCCTGCTGGAAACTCGCCACATAGCCACCCTCACAACCAATCTAAGGCATTAATCTGCAATGTGAATAATTACTTCTTGGAATAAGTACTTGAGAGAGAGAGAGAGAGAGAGAGAGAGAGAGAGAGAGAGAGAGATATCAAGCAGCTGTGTTGTTGACATCTCTTTCTACCACCTTGCTGATGACACAATTTGCTTATTATGTCATCTAGAATAAGAAAACCTAGCCCATTTCATACTCAACTATCCTCAGTCAAAAGAAATATAATTGTAGATCTTGAAAGACTGATAAATGAAGACAAAAATCAAGTGATTGGAGAGTTTTGTTTGTATTTTTCGTCTGCACTTTTGTTAGCTGTGGCTTGCTCTCTCTCTCTCTCTCTCTCTCTCTCTCTCTCTCTCTCTCTCTCTCTCTCTCTCTCTCTCTCTCTCTCAATCAAGTGATTGGAGAGTTTTGTTTGTATTTTCGTCTGCACTTTTGTTAGCTGTGGCTCTCTCTCTCTCTCTCTCTCTCTCTCTCTCTCTCTCTCTCTCTCTCTCTCTCTCTCTCTCTCTCTCTCTCTCTCTCTCTCTCTCTCTCTCTCTCTCTCTCTCTCTCTCTCTCTCTCTCTCTCTCTCTCTCTCTCTCTCTCTCTCTCTCTCTCTCTCTCTCTCTCTCTCTCTCTCTCTCTCTCTCTCTGTGTGTGTGTGTGTGTGTGTGTGTGTGTGGAAGTTTCATTATTCATGCTTGCCCAACAATATTCAAACATAAATGCATAACTAGCATTTCACTTCAGCAAACCGCTGGTCCAACCAGCCTGTGACCCCAAATCACTCACTATGAGTGTCACTCCAGTGACCCACACAGGCAAGCAATCACCACTCCACCTTTTTACAAGTTACGTAAATTATAGATGAACAATACAAGCTACAGTGGTATCTAGCATGCATTTTTTGGCTTGTTTATCATGTCATATGTGTATTCACCTGTTTGGCCACTCAAGAACTAAGGAGTCATGGGGGAAAAAAACTGCCATTACGGTAAAAAAAAAAAAAAAATGGTTAGTATCTGACCAGTCCATTATTAAGCAAAATCCATTACTGCGAGGTTCGTTGTTGTGAGGTACCACTGTATTTACAGAATTCCTTCATTGAATTTTTTTTCCTTGATGTACATGCTGTTACAACCAGAATCTGACCCCTCAGTAACTGCCTCATCTAGGCTAGTTCTCCCCAGACTTTTACTCCCATAGTCTGGTCCGTGGCTAAAAGGGTACTGCCCAACTTCTATAATACCCTGAGGATGCCATCCTGTGTATTTTACCAACAGAGAAAGAATCTTAATACCCTTCAAAATACCCCTCACTAGAAAGGTACAATGAACCATGTTAGAGGAGGAGAAGAAGCAACTTATATTTGAGAATTTTTACATGATATGAACTCCCACCCTCGTGAGAACAACAACAGACAAGTCGACCACATTCATATAATTTTACAGTCATCCAGTTAAATAGTCGCATTTGCTATCTTCCAGACAATAAGGCCAGCACATTAATATACTGGAATAGGAAAGACAACAAACACTACTACCCAACTTGTAATTAGTATATCTGGCCCCCAAGCTTAGTTAAGCTTTAAGGACCAGTAGCATTTTACCCAGCACACTGCCAAGGCAGCCTGCATGCTAGCCTTTGACACACCATATCTTCACCTGGTTCTGATCACATGCACACAAAGTTTGGTGTGGTTTTAACTTACACCAGTGAGTTCCAGATTCTATCTACTTATTGTCAGGGCCTGACTTGGTTCCTGGGCAGTCTGAGATGTCTCCTTGATATACATGGTGGGGACATACCGCTTCATTCTACACAGGCCAGCACTTAGTACCACATTCTCCCTCTCCGATGTCTACTCAGGAACTAAGTGAGACTCCATCCCGCTCCCCCTTCTGTGTGGCCCACATGACCAGAGAAAGGAGAGGGAGTGGGACACAACCTAACCACTTGTCTCGTGCTCCTTGTCTCACTTTTCAACATAGGAGTATCAAGTTACAAAAATTCTCATTGAGCCTTTAACATACATGGTAGAATATGATAAAACCTGGCCCCATTACCTTGCAATGTGGTATGCATCAAAATGAAAGGACAAGGGGAAGTGGATTGATAACTTCCTGGTGTATGGTAATTTTTGAGCAAACATGTGCTAGGGTGTGTCTTGTTTGTCCACACTGCTGGCCACATATCAACAAGCTCTCATGCAGTTTCTGATTCTTTCACAAAAATGAGCCTTTCTTTGTAACATGCCCTTCCCCAAATGAAAAATTTTTGATGTCTACAGACACAAGTTTTTAGGTAAAATGACAAATTTACAACTTCCCTGCTGATTAATGAAGTACATGAGACTTACCGCAGGTCAGTTGAAATGTGCTTCATATTTTATGAAGCAAATCAACTCTGCTAGAAGGGAACTTGGCAAAGGTGGCTTCCGTGGACAGCCCAGCCTTTGCCATGATGTACAGCCATGGCCTTGGCTTTTGACACTGCTGCAGGCCGAACGCTGCCAGCCGAATACTTGTCAGTGTCCATGCCCGACATATTAAGCACTATCCTAATCCATCTTGCATTAGTGTCTTTCGTTACATGTTTG
This sequence comes from Portunus trituberculatus, assembly GCF_017591435.1. Lineage (NCBI taxonomy): Eukaryota > Metazoa > Arthropoda > Malacostraca > Decapoda > Portunidae > Portunus > Portunus trituberculatus. The sequence goes on from NC_059304.1 coordinate 30,112,408, forward strand.
TGTGGCTTAATAAAGCTAAGGAGTAGTTTCCCATTCTCGCAATTCTCAACACTTCTGAACTCTTCTGTTCTAGCAATGTACAGTTTCAAAGTTTCACACACACACAATCTTTTGTCTATGGAGTATGCTTGAAAGGTCACAAACTGCACATTGAACTTTGGTCGTCATTATTTGTTTTCCCCTAACCAAATACAAACAGAATCTGATACGAATGTCTGATATGAATATCCTTCAGCAATAAGCAGTGTAGGGTTTTTACTCTGGCAGCTTGCATGAGTGTCATTAACATCACAAGCTTTAGCATTAGGTTCTTTAGGGAGAGGGAGCACAAAGGTTCCATGGCATGCAGATGCTGGAGCACCTGCTGGACATTCCAAGTTTCTGCATACCTTGGTGACAATGGCCTCAAGTTAAAAACTCCCCTCAAGAACCTGTTGACAAGGGGATGGTTTCCTGTTTGCAGCCATCCACAATAATCCCCAGTGAGGAGAGAGTACCTCTTGCAGTATTGATGGAGATATGACCGACACTTCTGTGGAAAGTGACAGACAAGAAACTCACAACATCAGTTACAGTGGGAGTAAGGGGATTGATTTTCCAGCTATTGCAAAACTGTAGCCACCTGTTGACATGTGGCTAATACTGCTTTGCAGTCCCAGGTCTCCAGAAGGCCATGATGATGTCTGCACCTGCCATAGAAATGCTTTTGTCTCACAGATGTCGCTGGACAAGAGACAAGCCATCAGGCAGGTGTGTTGCAGGATGGGATGTTCCTCCTCTGTTGATGGGTGACGCAATATGTGTGCCTCCTTCGGAATTAGCTGTGATTCCTTTATGAGCAAAGTGAGGAGAGTCCCCATCCATGGCTGGGACGGCCACAGTGGCAACACCATTCACCCCCTTGCTGACTCTGCTCAAATTTTCTGTAGGCATCTGGCAATCAAAACAAAGGGTGGAAAAATGTAGATTAGGTCAAACTGTGACCATAGTATGGAAAAAAAAGCATCAAAATGTATTGCATCTAGGTCAGGTTTCCAGGAGCAGAAACGAGGCACTTGTTTGTTCAATCTGGAAGCAAAGAGATCAATGCTTGGAACTCCAAAGATTTCACAAAGGTCCCTAAAATTTCCTTCATTCAACTTCCACTCATGCCTGTCATCAAATGTCTGAGATGCAGTGTCTGCCATGAAATTAACTTTACCTGGTACATGAGAACAGGTAAGCCAGACATCATTCACTGAATACCAATCTCAAAGTTCAAGGCATATGTCCATTACACAATGAAGATTTTGTGCTGCCCATTTCATTGACATAGTTGACTGCTGTCGTGTTATCACAAAACAGTCTGAGTGCAGGTTGGGCTTCCTCACTCAGGGCAACGGTTTCCTAGCGGGTGGGCTTTGAGATAGAAGGTACCCTAAAAAGTATCCCCTTTAGCCCATAAATTCCCGTGAAAAGCCCACATAGTATAAATAAAAAAACAACAACATCCGAACATGTTGTCCTTTGAGCAGATGTACAAATGAGTGCACTGCCAGGAAGATGGCTTTGAGTTCTTTTGCGTTGATGTGCAATTCAGTTTCCATTAAGGACCATCTCCCATTAACTTGTCGATTAAGTTGGCCACCTCAACCTAAATTTGACACATCAGTATACAAGTCCAGTTTTGTACCTTTCTGAAAAATCTGTCTGTTTTGCACTGCAATGTGAGATAACCACCAATGCAAATCCAACTTCATTTCATGAGTGACAGCCATCCATTTGTCAAAATTTTCTTTTTCTTCCTTTAAAGCTGCAATCTTAGCAGATTCCAACTCTCTATAATGCAGTTTCCCCATCTCTGCTGCTGGAATGGCTGCAACTAAAAGCCCAATGACTTTGGCCACCTTCTGGATTTTTGCTCTGTCATTATGAAATAATTCCTCACAGTTTTGCACTATTTTGAGTTTCCTCCGCTCAGGTAATGTCACTGTCATGGTCTTTGAATGTATAATGTTCCCCAAATACTCCAAACGTGTTTTGGATACCAATACTGATTTGCCATCATCAATACAGAAACCTAATTTCTGGAGCAAGTCAACAGTGGCACACACACTCTCACAGCATCCATCAAAATTACTGTGGCAAATAAGAGTATCATCAATGAAACTCTTAGTACAGCAAAAACTGGCTTCATTAATTTGGTGAACAGACGGGAACCTTCTGCAACTCCTTTAGGGAGACATGTGAAGTGATAAATTTTCCTTTGCCATTTAAAGCACAGAAACTGTTGTTGCTTTTCAGCTATTTTGACTGAATAATAGGCATGTCATAGATCAACAGAGGCCATGAAAACATCTCTGTTAATGAGTCAAATCACTTGTTCAAAGTTTTCCATTTTGAAGTCTTTGTAATCGATGTATTCATTAAGTTTTTCTAGGTTAACCCATTTACGCCGCTCGTTGCGTCAACGCAACGTGAAACAAGCTACAACATGATGTCGAGCTACACTGATAGAACGGCATGTTGTATCCTGTAGTTGCTTCCGATGCTAGTAGACACCCAGAACTCCCAGTGGAAGGTTCATATGATGTCACATGTCTCATCATTTGAGGGGAAAAGGTAGTGAAAGAAGCTCCATTTTCTGAAATACAATGTCTTCATCAAAAAGGAGGTGAGTAAGGAAAACTATCATCGGGGATTTGTTCATATCTATTTCATAAGAATCTTCTATGTTTCTATTCATGACAGAACCCTTTTGAACCATATTTTATTTGATAGTATGCTGATGACAGTTGTCTAAAAACTTTATAAAGAAAAAGTTGCGCTAACGCAACCATCGGCACCGGCCTCTTCATTGAAGTAGTTATTTTGTAACGCATAATTTTTTTTTTGCGCATATAATTGCAGTGAATAAATACATCTGTGTAGCCTAACTTGTTTGTTGAAAGCATACATATCGTCTACAAACATTTTACGATATATAAATTCCATTATTATTGTTTTTTTCTTCAGAAAAATGAATTTGAACGAGATCTTAGACGAGCTAGAGAGACCTACTATGTCTGACGAGAGTGAAATTAGTGATGAAGATGAATCCACTGGAATGGTAAAACAAACTGAAACACATGACGTTTACATCATGCCTGCAAATGATGGTGCTATGACGGATGAAGATTCTGGCGAAGAAGAAAGCGTGGATATCTCTAATCTTCCTGGAACACAGCTAACTGCTTTTGCAGTGTTAGATTCCACAGTGGCGCAAGATGATGTAGATGAAAATGTTGAAAGACAAGCATCCCAGAAAAAGAAAATCATAAAACTCAGAAAATGGAAAGCACAGGATCTCCCAGAAAAGACAAATGTTCCATGTTACCCATATAAACCATCAATTGCTGATATTCCACGTAAGCCTAGTGAGACCCTTGAGCTTTTCTTGGATGTATTAGCTATTGATCACCTTGTGAAACAAACTGTAAACTATGCAGTACAGAATGGTAAACATTCATTTGCGCTGACAAGTGATGAAATGAAAACCTTCATAGGAATTTTGTTAGTGTCAGGCTACTGTTGCGTTCCACGTCGCAGACTGTATTGGCAGAGACAACCAGACGTGTACAATGAGCTTATTGCTGACTCCATGCGCCGCGATCGCTTTGATGAGATCATGAAATATTTTCATGCTGCAGACAACACAAAGCTTCCCAAAAGGACAAGTATGGCAAAGTTTCTCCCCTCATGGAAATCCTGAATGGCAACTTTCTCAAGTACGGGAAGTATTTGGGCCAATAAATATATCCATTGATGAGTCAATGATACCTTATTTTGGTCGGTATCCCACAAAACAGTTCATCAGGGGAAAACCTGTACGATGGGGTTATAAAGCATGGGTTGCAGCTGATCCAAATGGTTATGTTTTTGATATATCTGTTTACCAAGGCAAAGATGGTGCTAAGGATAAGGCTAATGCATCTTATGGACTTGGTGGAAAAGTTGTACTTGATGTTTTGGATGTGATAGTAAAACGTTATCCAACAAAGAAGTTATCCCTTTACTTTGATAACTTCTTCACATCCCTCAAACTTGTAGAAAAATCAAGAGCATGGGTCATGATGCTACTGGCACACTAAGAAAAAACCGAATCGAAAAATGCCCATTTACAAATCCTGCAAAGTTTATGAAATTACCTAGGGGAACTGAAGAACATTTTTGTGATGCTGAATCTGGGATAATTGCAGCACGCTGGCAAGATAATGGCATTGTAACAATTGCATCATCTGAGTATGGAGTATCACCACTAGTGAAGGCTGAACGCTATGTTGCTTCTCAGAAGAAACGTATGAATGTTTTGATGCCAAATGCCATCCATCAGTATAATCGGAAAATGGGTGGTGTTGATAGGGTAGATCAAAATATTGCTCAGTACAGGCCCTCTATTCGTGGGAAAAAGTGGTACTTTCCAATTGTCACATACTTGTTTACAGTATGTGTAAACAATGCCTGGATTTTTGCAAGAGAAGGAGGTTACAAAGAGGATATGTTGTCATTCATACGTGCTGCTGCTACTGAATGGCTACAGAATCACGGCAAAAAGCCAAATAATCCAGGAAGATCACGATCAGTTCTCAGTGTTGCAGGTGTATCGGCACAAATGCGCTATGATAATGTTGGGCATTACATCGTGAAATCGGATCCTCCAAAACGCTGTCGTTGCAGGTTGTGCAACAGTCAGCCTGTATTCATATGCCAGAAATGTAAAGTATACCTGCATCAAAAGTGTTCAGTGCAGTACCATACCATGTAGGCCAGGAGAATCCTGTGAAAATATATCTAAGATAGGTTGTACTAATTCTTTATCATGAATTTTCTTTTTTATTATCACATGCACCTCATTTCTCCACTTCGAGAGCTGTATTATCTCTAAGGGCTGTAATCTTTGGTATCCTTTAGTTTATAATGAAGAAATTCATGGTTTCATTTTTAGTCAGGAAATTCTAATTATGTATCAAAAGTGAATTTTAAATATCTTTTTTATAATTCTTCTTCCATGCTAAGAATTGTATCCTAGCTGGCTCCTTTAGATTTTCATATGAAGAAGAGCAAATGTGTTTCCTATTATGCAAATATGTGTGTATGTATGTATGTTTTTTTTTTCCTGATGTTTTTCCTTGTGTGCCGATAGTTGCGTTTACGCAACATGTATTGTGGTCGAAACGCCGCTTGTTGCGCTTGCGCAACAACACATTTTCGTCAATAAAATGAGAACTATTGTACATATGGAGTAATTTTCATCATATGCTTGCAGTTTAGGTTCACATTATGCATATATCAAAGCTGCAACATCAAATTCTTACTTTCATTTTTTTTCGGCTTAAATGGGTTAAGGATCATCCTAAAACCACCAACCTTTTTTCTCCTTAAGAAAACAAGGGAAAGAATTTGCCCCTCCTGTCTCCATGCTTCCTTGATAACCTTAAGATCTAACAGCTGTACAATTTCCTGGCAAACAGAATTTTTTAAGTAAAATCCTTTTTTATCTACATACTTACCTATAATTATTAATTATTGCTTAAACCCCCACCCCACAGCAAAGTTACATAATGTCCATTAGCTCGCAAGTGAACGACGAAAGAAAAGAACTTGAGTTCCCCTTTCCGTTCTCTAAGATAAGGTGCACGGACCATTTTTTATAACCTTTCGGTACCAGCCAGCCTTCCCCCACAATTCATACACTTCTACTCTAAAAAGGTCATAGAGGGGAGGGAGGAAGGGAACATGAGTTATAATTAATAATTATGGGTAAGTATGTAGATAAAAATGGATTTTACTTAAAAAATCCTCTTTGTTACTACACATACTATTACCTATAATTATTAATTAGTGCTTGAAAACTAATTCCCAAGTACTATAGCAGGGAGGATGACCATTCCTTTAACCAATCTGAAAAGATTCAAAAAGCAAAAACAGAACCACACTTGTGCAACTTAAAATGAAGAGGTCAAGTTCTGGGAAGTGTAGCACTGGGATCCATGTCTAAGGGGAAGTAACAGGGAAAAGAAGCAGTCCATCCAACATCCCACCAGGAAGGTCAACTAATTCAAAGCCTCCCATACTAAAGTAGATAGAAATTATGTAGCCTGAACCCAATCAACCTTAATTAATAACACTGAGAGCCGACACAAAAGGGCCCAAAGAAAAGGTATCTAGATATCTATGAGTTATATCCCATAGATAAAAAGAAGCAAATGTAGAACTACATTTCCAGGTCCCTGCTCGAAGGACGGTCGGAATGCTCCTAATTTTCTTTGATAGGGCACTTGTAGCCACTGCCCTAACCTCATGTGCATTGATTTTCACCGAGCGCATGTCTTCCTCTGAAACATCCTGATGCGCGCGTTGGATAACCTGATATATCCATAAGCAGTGATTCCCAACCTTTACACCTTGGAGGAACCCCTGTAATAATTTTTCATATTCCAAGGAACCCCTATATATAGTATTCTAATTTATATATTATTTTTACGAAAAGTACTTGAGCAATATAATTCATATAAAATCTAATATTACATCAAATGAGAGTTCACACTAATAAGTCAGTAATGTTATGACTTACCTTCAGTGTGACACTTGGGCTTGTTTCTCTCTGCGTATCTGTGAAATTCTTGGCCGAATTTTTGACAGACACACGCGCAGTTCTTCCTCGACAGACAGAAGACGATTTCTTGATTTGCTTTTAATGATGGTCAGGCATGAGAATGCTTGTTCACAGAGGTAAGAAGTTGAAAACTGGAGTAAAACATTCAGTGCTTTTACTGAGATGACAGGGTACTCTCGCTTTGCTGAAATCCAAAACTTGTCAAGTAGTACTTCATTAAATTTCATTTTCAAGGTTCGATCGCACTGTAATTCACTCAGTTCTTCTTCTTGCAGACTAAGTAGGTTTTCTGTACTTGGTGAGAACTCAGTGAAGGGGTTTCTCACCCAGTCATACATATCTGATGACAAGGAGGGGAAATACTTATGAAGCTTTTCTGACAGTGATCCCAAATGACTTGTAATTAATGGGATGACATATTCATATTTAGTCTGAGTTTGAACTTGAAGTAGGAGTGGAAACATTTCGACGTTTCCTCTTGAAAGGTGCTTTTTCCAAACAGAGAGTTTATTCTTAAATGCAAGAAGTTTGTCTGTGGAAGTCAGAATGTTTTCCTTTGCACCCTGCATGCTGGTGTTCAAGTTATTTAAATGCTGATAAATATCTGCTAAATATGCTAATTTCATTTGCCAGTTTGTAGATTCAAGACACTCACAGAAACTGGCTTTATTATTCTCTTTGAAGAAAAGCAGCAGTTCCTGTCGCAGCTCAAATACCCTTGACAAAACTTTACCTCTCGATAGCCATCGAGCCTCTGTGTGCAGGAGAAGCGTCACGTGGTCTTTTTTGCATGTTTTCACACAACCTTGCAAACATGCGAGACTTCAGAGGGCGCTGCTTTATAAAGTTGACCATGTTCACAGTTATATCAAGAACTTGTTTTAAATCATTCCCAATACTTTTTGAAACCAGAACTTCTCGGTGGAGAAAACAGTGAGTTGTTATGACTTCAGAGTTTTTTTCTTTCACGCGTGATACAAAGCCTTGTACTGAACCAATCATTGAGGGAGCACCATCAGTGCAGATTCCAACGCACTGGTTCCATGACAAATTATAAGATTCCAGGTAAGAAGACAAGATGTTGAAAATGTCGTGGCCTTTGGTAGTTTCTGGCAGTTCTTTACAGCATAAAAAAATTTTCCATTATTTCACCTTCATTTTCAAATCGTACAAATGCCAGCAGCTGAGCTTTACCAGTTATATCAGTTGTCTCATCTACTTGGAGAGCAAAGTTGTTATTCTGCAGTATTTCTGACAAAATACCAGAAATATTGTTGGACAGGTCATCCACACGCCTACTAATTGTATTATCAGAAACAGGAACCTTGCTTACTTCACATTCAGCTTCTTCACCTAGCATTGTTCTCACAATTATTTTACAAGCAGGCATTATTAGACTTTCTGCGATAGTGTGACTTTTCATTTTCTTGGCAACTAGCTCAGCCACTAAATAGCTTGCTTCTTGGGCCTTATCACTGATGGTTACCTTCCTTTCAAAAACTTTTCTTTGTTTCTGCTGTGAATCCAAGAGTCTTCGAAAATAATCCACGGTTTTGTTTGACAAGTGGCTGTGATTAGTACTGAAGTGTCGCTTTAACTTGGCTGGGACCATAGCTGTGTTAGCGAGCTTTTTTCCACAAACAATACACAAGGGAAGTGGACACTTTTCTTCTCCAGTCCATGTAAAGCCAATGGCCAGATAACTGTCATTGTAAAGGCGATTTTTTTTAACATCGCTCACTTTTCCTTTACTCGTACTTGGCTGTGGTATTTGTGACTCATCGTCACTGTCCTCCTCTCCACTGCCATGCTTTCTTTTCAAATATTTCAACATGCCGCAGTCTTCTAAATCAGTATCAAACTAATATTAACTGGTGAGATTAATTAACACAACGTTTCACTCGGTTGCGCTGCTCAAAACTGACTGAAGGAAGAGGTGTGAACGGCTGGGCTGGGGGTCGTGACACGTATGATACTCGTACCGGGTTGCGTCACCCTCCTACCCGACCCGTCACCAAACTAGCGGAGTAGGAATGAAGGGCGTATCCCGCACCGGTAATAACACTTTTTTTTTTTTTCCTTAATTCTATGCATAGCATTTGCTCTCATTACTAGTATATACATTGTACTGACTGACACGCACGAGTATGTTGGTGTCTGGAGAGTGTTTGTGACGTGTTGTTGAGTAGGAGTTACGAATTATGAATTAAGATCACTGTCATATTGTAATAGCACATAATTATTTTACGGTTTCTCGCAATGGAACCCCTGGTGATGGTCGGGAGGGCGGAACCCTGAAACAAATCTGACAAATCCATATTTTGAGAGACATCCAGGCCTGCCTGTCAGAAAACAGGGGCCAGAGCAGAGCGGTCTCCACGCATGAAGATGAAGTGTTGCTGGAGATTTGTGAAAAAGGTGTCGATGAGGCTGACATAACAGTGAGTCCCACTGTGGCAGGTGAACTGGCAAGACCATGATCCCTGCAGCTTCTCGCGAAAAGCCTCTCTTTCGGAAGAGATGCTGGAGAGTCTCCACGCATGAAGATGAAGTGTTGCTGGAGATTTGTGAAAAAGGTGTCGATGAGGCTGACATAACAGTGAGTCCCACTGTGGCAGGTGATTATGTCATAAGTCAATTAAATATAGTAAAGACGCTGGATATAAAAGTGCAAATGAGACTGATAATTTACATAATATTTACTGGTATGTCCTCTCTCGAGATACCCAGTCTAACATAGTGAGTGGTGAGAAGAAACATAGGATGAGACAGCTTTTAATTTCAGTTATTGCCCCAAGCTCCACTTATTTATTGAACATCATTGGATGCAAACTTATTTTGGCTGCATAACACACAGTAAGACGGGGAAACGTCAGTGTTTAGTTCTGTTGTGGTGTTCAGAAAGTGAGTCGATTTGCACGTGCGTGCTTGCCTGGTGACCTGACTCCCCCCTTCCCCAGAGAAAAATTTAAAGCTAATTTGCAATCTTTTTCTTTTTTTTTCTTTTCTTTTTTACTCCTTGACAGGCAAGAGGAATTACTAACTACTTAATGAGAACTATTTTGATAACTTGTGGACAGTATTTGTAGATGGACATAAATAATGATTGATTGATAATATAAAGTTTATTTTGTTTATAGTGTTATAGAAATTATATGAAAATAGTCTTCTTTTTTCCATATTTTCTTTCTAATACATATTAGAAACTATATTATCTTGCATTTTTTCCTTCTGAAGAACATAAAACTTTTCTATAACAAATAATTGAAACAGATGTCACAATTGGACTTTCCTTGACAAGGTTCAGTAATTTTTATTGATTTTTTATATTTTTGAATTGCATATATAAATAAACATAAGTAAAGAAACAAAACATAATAAATAAAAATCCATTAAAATGATCTGGAAATATTTTCTCCTTTTTTCTAATACATGTAAAGAAATATGTTATCTTGCATTTTTCCTTCAGAAGAACAAAAAACTTTTTTTTAACAAACAATCCAAACTGAGATATCACAGTTGGATTTTCTTTAATAATCTTCAATAATTTTCTTTATTGAATAATTTCCCTGATATCATCTTATTATCTTTTTTTTTTTTTTTATCTTTTCTCTCTCTCCTGTTGAACTGAGTTGACCATAAAACCGTGTAACATTAATTTTCTAAATATGCAAAACAAAGAGACAAAAATATATAAACAAATTTAGGAAAGGAAAAATATGTTACAGTATAGAGACACATTGACACCAATAAAGTATGCCCACTGGTGGGTCGTATCACAGAGAAGTCATAGATTTTTCATGGTATGTGATGTAACCCACCAGTGGGCTGTAACGTTGCTTGAGTCACCCCTTCAATTAACACAATCTCCGAAGAGAACGGAGCAGATTGACGGTGACTAAAACAAACTTACAAAGATATTTTAATATTCTTTTTCTATGATTTTGTGATATGGCATTTGATCAAATATGAGTGTAGTATTATGTTTAACATTTATTGTACAAGAAGACAAGTGTAATAATTGCCTGTTACTTTAAATACCACCATATGGTTGCATAGGATTTTTAGGATTCGCATTTATTATCTTATAACTTTGTGTATATGTTTGAGGTGTCAATAAACTGCATCAGCTACTGGAATCAGCTAGCAACTCCTTGCCCAGCTAGCAACTCCTTACAGGGCAAACACTTTGAGGTTGCCAGTTCGTTTGGATGTTCTCCCAAACAACACCCTCCTTTTCTCACTTTGCTGGCTTGAACTGTACTGATATGATGACAATTTATTTGAATCACAGTGTAGGAGAGTTTGCCAAGCTGGCAATCGCAGGGAATGTGTGTAAGAAAATTTGGTTAACATTAGATATGGAGACAGGTCATTATTCAACTAGGTAAATACACAGAAGCTAACTAATTTATGCCATTCAATTTTTTCAGGCTGGCAGATCTAATGGAGCAGTACAAGGAGGAACTGGCTACTATTGAGACAATTGACTCTGGTGCTGTTTACACCCTTGCCCTCAAGACACATGTAGGAATGAGTATTGACACTTGGCGTTACTTTGCCGGTTGGTGTGACAAGATTGAGGGCAGCACCATTCCAATCAACAATGCACGGCCCAACCACAACCTAACTATAACAAAAAAAGAGCCTATTGGGTGAGTATTTTTTTTTTTTATTACACCTTAGAGCAGTTAATTTTGCATTCAGAGTTAAGGTGTTCCAAATGATATTTGGAATGTGTTCTGAGTGTTATACTAGTACTAGTAAGTACAGATGAAATTAGATAAGAAAGATAAGATGAATGAAGTTTCTCCATCTGACATAGTGCTGATAGGAAACTGAAGGTAATACTTTATTTTGCAAAAAAATGTGGCAAAAATTTTAATATTCCAATAAATCAGACATGTATTTGCAGTTTATATAGATTGTCTCTCTATTACTCTCTGGCCTTTCAAATTTGGATTCCTTAGTAAAGACCTCCTGGAATTTTTTATTTAATAGTTATGCCATACTTTTTGGATATTCCACCATCCCATTCTCTCCTTTTAAACTTTCTATTGTTTCTTTTTGCCTAATTTTTCCATAGAACAATTTTGGTTGCTCCTTACATTTTTTGACAATGTCTTTTTCGAAGTTCTTTTCCTCTTCCTTCCTCACCTTAACATATTCATTTCTTGCTGCTTTGAAGTTTTCCTTATTTGCTGGATTCCTATTTCTCCTCCACCTTTTCCATGCTTCATCTCTTTTCTCCTTTACCTTGGCACACCTTGCATTAAACCAATCTTTCTTTCCTTCTTTAGGTCTATATTTTGGGACATATTCCCTGACTCCTGTTTTGTATGTTTCCAAAAATAAGTTATATTTGTCTTGCATTGTCTCTGAGTTTTCCATCTTCTCCCAGTGTACGTTTTTAAAATAGTTCTTGAGATTCTCAATATCAGCCTTTCTGTAATTTAATCGGTCTCATTTGTATGAATTGTCTCTATCTTCCTTTCCCTCTTTTATATCTATTTCTAATATTGCATGGTCACTCTTTCCCAATGGGCACTTATATCTTATATCATCATTCATTTGTATACCCTTTGTAAAAACTAGGTCCAATCTAGCCGGCCTGTTGTTTCCTCAATATCAGCCTTTCTGTAATTTAATCGGTCTCCTTTGTATGAATCGTCTCTATCTTCCTTTCCCTCCTTTATATCTATTTCTAATATTGCATGGTCACTCTTTCCCAATGGGCACTTATATCTTATATCATCATTCATTTGTATACCCCTTGTAAAAACTAGGTCCAATCTCGCCGGCTTGTCGTTTCCTCTGAATTTTGTGCATTCCTTTACTCTCTGGTCCATCATATTGTCTATCATTAGGTTCAAGAATATTTCTCCCCAGGCTTCTTCCCCCATATCACTTTTATAATTTTCCCAGTCCACTTCTTTACAGTTGAAATCTCCTACTAATATCACTTTTCTCCTTTCTTTAACGATTCTCATTAGACTCCTTATTGTGTCATCTATCATGTCTTTATATTCTTGATTGGTCCATGAATTTGTTTTTGGTGGCACATATGTTACAATGATTGTTATCTCTTTTTTATTAATATGCATCTTAATATACAATACTTCTGCTTTTCCTTCCCCATATTCCATTTAATTTATCACTCTCTCTTTCCTTAACATAATCATGACTCCTCCTCCTCCTTTACCCACTCTGTCTCTTCTCCATACATTATACCTATTATCCAAATCTATTATGATTGCCTTATTTAGTTTTGTTTCAGCCAGGCATACAATATCTGGATTTTCTTTCCTTATGTAATCTCTTAATTCTAATTTACTAGATAAAACCCTGTCTATGTTCGTATACATCATTTTTAATCTTTTGCCTTTATCATTTTAAGTTAAACTTGTTCCACTTTTTTCTCTTCCTTCTCATTTATATACCATTTCCTTATCCTGTCTCCTAGAATTCTCCAAAAAAATGCCTTCTTCTCCTCTTCTGACGTTTCATTATTCTTTTCCCTTACTGCTGCTGCCAGTTCATTGTATCTCTTCCTTTCTTCCTCATTTCTATTTTTTTTTATATATAGATATCCTTGCAGCCTTCTGTTTCTCTAAGTTTTGTTGTTCTATATAATATTTCTTCTGTTGCTGCTTGTGATTTTAGCAGTATTTTAATTGGTCTCGTTTTTCCTTCTTGATATAGTCCCATTCTGTATATTTCTTCTACTTCCTCTTCCATGTTCTGCCTATCTTCGTCGTTTAGATTATTCAATAGGTCTTTGATTGATTTCTTTTTTTCTTTTTCTCTTTTTGGTCTATATTTTATATTTTTTTCTTTTATTCCAAATACGACTACACTCTTCTTTTTTTCTGCAATTTCTCTAACAAAATTTTCTTTTGTCTTGAGGACTCCTATCATTTTATTTGTCATATTTTCTTCTTTTTCTTTTAAGTTGTTCTTGAATCACCTGAAAATCAGCCTTATCTTTCTTATCTTGGACTCTCCATGCTTGTACTTCTTTTTTAATCACGTTCTGTACTCCTTCCTCTTCCTTGTTTACTAGATCTTTCAGCTTCTCTTTCTTTCTCGGCTTTACCGAATCCTTCTTCCATCTGCTGTGTGTGTGTGTGTGTGTGTGTGTGTGTGTGTGTGTGTGTGTGTGTGTGTGTGTGTGTATTCACTGTTTGATTCACTGTTTGATCTGCTGCAGTCTCTGACGAGACAGCCAGACGTTACCCTACGGAGTGAGCTCAGAGCTCATTATTTCCGATCTTGGGATAGGTCTAAGACCAGGCACACACCACACACTGGGACAACAAGGTCACAACTCCTCGATTTACATCCCGTACCTACTCACTGCTAGGTGAACAGGGGCTACACGTGAAAGGAGACACCCAAATATCTCCACCCGGCCGGGGAATCGAACCCCGGTTATCTGGCTTGTGAAGCCAGCGCTCTAACCACTGAGCTACCGGGCCGTGTGTGTGTGTGTGTGTGTGTATGTATTTACCTAGTTGTAGTTTTACAGGACCCTTTGCTTTACGCTTGTGTGGCCCTGTCTCCATATCTTCACTTATCTAATTTTTCTTTAAAACTATGCACACTTGTTGCTGACACTACTTCTTTCTTTACTCAAGCTGTTCCACGTCTCAACACATCTTTGCGGGAAACTATATTTTTTAATATCTCTTGGACATTTTCCCTTCCTCAGCTTTTTACTATGCGGTCTTGTGCTTTGAATGTCATATTCTTCTCTCAGGATCAGTTTCTCATTGTCCACTTGGTCTATTCCGTTGATCGATTTATAAACTTGTATGAGATCCCCTCTCTCCCTTCTCTGTTCCCATGTTGGAAGATCCATAGCCTTTAGTCTCTCCTCATATGTCATCCCTTCAAGTTCTGGTACCATTCTTGTAGCCATTTTTTGTAATCTCTCCAGCTTCCTTATGTGTTTCTTTTTGTGAGGGGTCCACACTACTGCATATTCCAATCTGGGTCTTATGATAGTACTTATCAGTTTCTTCATCATTTCTTTGTCCATGTAGTGAACAGAGGTGGGCGCGCGAACCTTTTTTAGGTTCCGAATCTGAACCCGAATCTTCGCCGGTTTTGGGTTCTGAACCTCCGAATAGCGAAACCGATTTTCAAAATTTTGGTGCGAACATTTATTCCGAACATTTATCTGCAAACCTCCGAATCTATAAAAAATAGCAAAACGAACCTTAATTCTGATACCTTCCAAACATTTCCAAACCTAAATTTTACTCATTCTGAATCTAAATGCAACGGTTGAAGAATGTCTGACTATTGTAGCACTGTTTAACTAAATCACCGCGCATGTGCAGTCACCGGCGCATGCGTGGTGGCTGCGCGTCACTAACAAGCGTTCTGATTGGCTGGCAGCCAGCTGCAGTCACAACATGACGAGTCTGTGTGGTACAGATAAAGCAACGAGTTAAACACCACGAGTATATTTCCAAGTTCAAAGAAGGGCAGTCCAGGCAGTACTACTAGTCTTTGTTTCGCATTACTACACACAGTCACACAGGCTTGCATATCGAGCACATTTTGAGCAGTGGTCATTTGAGACACACACACACACACACACACACACACACACACACACACACACACACACACACACACACACACACACACACACACACACAGGTATGGGAAAGGCAGAAGTGCTAAAGATCAGAGCAGAAACTAATGAAGGAAAAAAGAGGCACTACATAGTGGTGTACGTACCACCTAAGACAAATGCATGGTCAGTACAGGAATATGAAGAAATGATAAGTGATACAGGAACATGTCTGGAAGAAATGTTGGGTGGCTGTGAACGAACTATAATGATGGGAGATTTTAATTGTAAAGAGGTGTGTTGGGAGGACTGGTCAATGGAAGGATCAGAGACAACATGGGGAAATACACTATTGACACTGGCAATGGAAAATGTGTTAACTCAGTGGGTCAAAGAAGATACTAGGTTTGGAGGAGAGGGAGCATCGTCAAGACTGGACTTGGTCTTTAGTACAGAGCCAATGGTCATTGAGGAGATGAGGGTGGAGTGCCCTTTAGCAAAGAGTGATCATGCAGTTTTGGAGTTCGAGGTGATAGACGAAGAGAAATCTAGAAGAAATGAAGAATATAAAGTGGGAAGATGGAATTATGCCAAGACAGATTTTGGAAACCTAAAGAAATTCTTTCAAGAGACAAATTGGATGAAATTCAAGAGTGCTAAGGGAGCAAATGAAAAGTGGAAGGAATTTATAAAAATATACAAAGAAGGTGAGAAGAAATTTGTACCAATAAGACAACATAGAGAAGTTGGAAAGCAGGACTGGTTTAACGATAGATGTGAAAAGGCTAGAACAAGAAAAGAGGATGCATGGAAGAGGTGGAGAAGGAAAAGACGGATTAAGCAGTGGGAAAGTTACAAAAGAGCAAGAAATGAATATGTGTTGATTAGAAGAGAAGAAAGAAAGAAACAAGAAAAGGATATAATTGATAAATGTAAAGACCAACCAAGGCTTTTTTACAGACATGTGAACAACAACATCAAAAATAGAGAAAGTATTGAAAGTTTAGAAGTAAATGGAGTATGCAGTGAAGATCCCAGGAAATGGCAGAGGCTATGAATGGATGCTTTCGGAAGGTATTCACAAAGGAGACTGCTTTTGACAAACCACTGGTAATGGAACAGAAAGGGATTATGAAGGAGTTTCAAGTAACTGTGGAGGAGATCAAGAACATGATGGGGAGTTTAGAAGTGAGAAAAGCTGTGGGACCTGATGGGGTATCAGGATGGATTTTAAGAGAATGCAGGAGCAACTGGCAGAAAAAGTTTGTGAAGTAATTGATGCCTCATTAAGGGAAGGTGTAGTGCCCCAAGACTGGAAAAGAGCTAACATTGTCCCAATCTATAAATCAGGTAACAAGAGAGACCCATTGAACTATAGACCAGTGTCACTTACAAGTGTGGTAGCTAAGATGTGTGAGAGGGTGGTGAAGAATAGATGGACAGACTTCTTGGAGAAAATGACATACTTTGTGAGTGTCAATTTGGTTTTAGAAAAGGGCGTTCATGCACGACAAACCTGATATGTTACTATTCGAGGGTGATAGATGTAATACAGGAAAGAGATGGTTGGGCTGATGGAATATATCTGGATTTAAAAAAGGCCTTTGATAAGGTACCACACCGGAGACTGATCTGGAAACTTGAAATGGTAGGAGGAGTGCATGGCAGTTTACTAAAATGGATGGAAGACTTTTGGTAGGAAGAGAAATGAGAACAATAATTAAGGACAGACCATCAGAATGGGGCTTGGTGGAGAGTGGAGTTCCACAGGGATCAGTGTTGGCACCAGTAATGTTCGCGGTCTACATAAATGACATGGTGGATGGGGTGTCCAGTTATGTGAGCCTATTTGCAGACGATGCAAAATTGTTAAGAAAAGTGAGATGTGACAAAGATTGCGAACTACTCCAGGAAGACTTGGACAGAATATGGAAATGGAGCTGTACATGGCAAATGGAATTCAACACGACAAAATAGAGTTTGGCAAGAGTGAAAGAAGAATCAGGAGTATGTACAAGATAGGAAATGAAGACATAAAAACCAGTCATGAAGAAAAAGACCTTGGGGTGACAATTACCAATGACCTATCGCCAGAGAGACATATAAACAAAATAATTGGAGAAGTATTGAACTTATTGAGGAACATAAGAGTGGCGTTCATATATTTAGATGAAGAAATGATGAAGAAAATAATTACTGCAATGATAAGACCGAGGCTTGAATATGCAACAATACAGTGGGCTCGAACTTAAAGAAACACATAAGGAAACTAGAGAAAGTACAGAGGGCTGCAACAAAATGGTGCCTGACTTAAGAGATTTGACTTATGAAGACAGACTGAAAAGAATGCAACTTCCGACCCTGGAAAACAGAAGAGAAAGGGGAGACCTGATAGCAATATACAGAGTGATGATTGGCATGGAAAAATGGATAGGGAAGATCTGTGTATGTGGAATGAAAGAATGTCGAGAGGGCATGGGAAAAACTAAAATGGCCACTTATAGGAGAGATGTGAAAAATATAGCTTCCCTCATAGAAGGGTGGAAGCATGGAATAGTTTAGACGTGGAAGTGGTCAACGCAAGGAATATTCATGATTTTAAGAAAAAGCTGGACATTAATAGATATGGAGACGGGACAACACGAGCATAGCTCTTTTCCCGTATGTTGCAATTAGGTAAATACAATTAGGTAAATACACACACACACACACACACACACACACACACACACACACACACACACACACACACACACACACACACACACACACACACACGCCCATACTGAAATAGAATTAGAGAGAAGCGATAAAGTAAAAAACAATACTAATGGTCATAGGCGTCTCTAGTTATTACAGAAACATAGGTGTCACCACATCTGTATGCAGCGGAAAAGTTGAAAACCAATGTTTGGTCGTCTTTGTTTTTTCAAATTTTTCCCAGGATACGGAGGTTCAGATTTGCGAAAAAAGGACGTTCCGAACCCGGAAGTCCGAATCTTTTTAGAGGTCGTTCCGAATCCGAACCTCCGAACCCAAATCTGGGATTTTGCTGGTCTGAACAAATCCGTGGATAAAGGTTCGCGAACATTTGTTCGGAACGCCCACCTCTGGTAGTGAAATACTATTCCAATATTCCTTAGCAAATTATATGTCTCTGAAAATTTTATCAATATGGCTTGCCGGTTGATTATTTTCTTCCATCGTCTCTCCTAAATCCTTTTCCTTTTTTATTTTCTCCAGTTCTACTCCATCTCCCATCTTATAGATTCCCACAGGTCGTCTTTCACTCTTTGCCATTTCCATGACGTGGCTTTTATCCACATTGAATTCCATTTCCCACTTTTTACTCCATTCCCAGATCTTATTTATGTCTTCTTGCAGTATTTCACAATCCTCCTTTTGATTTATAACTCTGCACAGTTTCGCATCGTCTGCAAAACAGATTTATGTAGCTGTTCACTTCTTCTGGCATGTCGTTTATATAAATGAGAAAAAGTATTGGCGCCAATACTGACCCCTGCAGCCCTCCGCTTTCTACTGCTCTCCACTTGGACTTCATATCTTTAACTACAGTCCTTATTTCTCTCCTCTTCAAATAATTTTCCATCCATCTCAATGTGCTTTCTTTCAAACCACCCTTCTCCTCTAATTTCCACAGTAACCTAGCCTATGGCACTTTATCAAATGCCTTTTTTAAATCCAAGTAAATACAATCAACCCATCCCTCCCTCTCTTGTACCCTGTCAACTATTCTAGAGTAGAAACTCAGTAAATTTGTTACACACAACTGACCTTTTCTAAAGCCAAATGGGCTATTTGATAATAATTTGTTGTCTTCAAGGAACTCGATCCATTGTTTCTTTATTACTCTTTCGCACATCTTACATATTACACTAGTTAGTGATACCGGTCTGTAATTTATAGGTTCT
Source organism: Portunus trituberculatus (assembly GCF_017591435.1). Classification (NCBI taxonomy): domain Eukaryota; kingdom Metazoa; phylum Arthropoda; class Malacostraca; order Decapoda; family Portunidae; genus Portunus; species Portunus trituberculatus. The sequence continues at coordinate 30,131,558 of NC_059304.1, forward strand.
TCCTTCATTTTGCTCTTATAGTATATGGGAACCACCTCAGCTCTTTGCTATTCTACTGGTACTGTTCCATTTTCTATTGAGCATTTTATGATGTATATAGGTCTTGCTAGTTCTTTCCTACATTCTTTCAGTATCCTGCCTGAGACTTCATCTGGTCCCATTGCCTTTTCTTCATTCAGTTCCTTCATTAATGTGGTTTGGGCGAGAAGACGTGGGGATGAGTCCGTCGTCACGGAGATACGTAGGTTAACAGAGAAACACCAAAAGAGGCTGGTTGGTGTATTTTGGGGCCAAGAAGTACAGAGGTGACCAAGGTGGGTAAGCCGTGGACTGTGGGGACGCCTACTACTCATGGTGCTGGCGCCTGGTGTAAGAATCGGTAACTATAGTGTACCGACTCACACAAGATCACATTTACTGTGTTCCTACCTAACGTGTACATACTTCACAAATATTGGTACATACGTAGGACACACTGTCATTTATATGTGTCCACACCTCCCTCCCCCCCTCATGCTTGTAGCGTAGTCTCGTGCAGACTCTTTTTCCTTGAGTGAAGGAGAACGTTGTGGGGATTGTGGGAGGTTAATGAGAAAGGACTGGTTTCCTGCGTCCAAGCAAAGGGCCACGGGAACTTGCTAGGGAGAATCACCAGGGGATGAGGGTATCAGGCGGATGAAGTGACAGTTCCGCCAATACACACGGCCTCTGGGGAGGCGAATATCGATGTCCCGGGTTCTGCCGTAGCCCATCACCACACCAACCTTGTCCCAGCAGCGAGAGGTCGGGTCCTGGATGTGTACCTGCTGATCAACACTCAGCCTGGGAAGGGGTCGGATGTGTGGCATAGTGGTGGTGAGCGTGGGATTGGGCAGACGTCCACGCGTAGGTTTGAATCCCACCACGTACAGCCTTAAAACATTTTACCATTTGTCGAGTGGTTTAAAGTTACCTACATGTCACCATGATACCCAGGTTCTAGGTGGTTACACTCAAGATGAACTTGGGGGTGATATGGGCCCTAATATGGGTACCACTATAAATAAATTTGCCTGCGCCACTAATGGGTGGAAGCTGAACAGTGCTTCCCATACACTCTTCAAGTGTGCCTACAGGTGCTATAGACCTTACCGTAAAAAAAAAAAAAAAAAAAAAAAAATGTCCGTCACTTGGCCTGCATGGGCAGCGGCTTGGCGGTCACAATCCTCTTGCCGTGCTTGCCATTCCTGTGAGAAGGAGTCTGGGTGGGCAGGCAGGCATGAGTGCAGTGGACAGCCATAAAGAACCTGTGCTCGGGAGCGTCATATGAAGTTTGGGGTATTGCGAAGTTCAAGCAGGCCCCGATCAAAGGCTTCACAGTCGATGTCTCCAAAGGGTGCAGTTTTCTGGATCAAGTGTTTAACAGACTTTAACGCAGCTTCAGCTTGGCCATTAGACTGGGGGTGGTGTGGTGACGACATAATGTGGTACGTGCCCCAACGCTCCATGAACTTCCGGAAGTCCGAGCTGGTGAACTGGGGTCTGCTGTCTGTACGGAGGCGGAGGGGAACACCAACTTCCCTGAAGAACTGGCAGAACATCCGGATGTTGTTGGGGGGTGGTTGTGTCACAACCACAAGGAATGACAACAGGCCACCCCGAGAGTTGGTCCGCAATTACTAGGAAGGACTTCCCTGCCACCAAGAAGTCTGCGGAGACTGATTCAAAGTCATCCAACATCAGAGGTTCTTGTTGCTGGCTGGGTAGGAGGATTTGGCATGACTTGCAGGCTTATACAGTGTTGCGGATGTCAGAATTGATGCCTGGCCAAAAGACAGTCTGCCGCGCCCGTCGCTTAGTGGACTTCACACCTTTATGGCTATCATGGAGACAAGCCAGGGTGCGGCAGCAGAGGGAGGCAGGAACCACAACTCGCTGGCCATACAGGACGAGCTCTCCATCAGCAGAAAGGCTGTCCTGCAGCTTCCAGTAGAAGAGCACCGAGTTGGGCAGGTTGTACTGATTCGAGGGAAACCCGGAGGTCACGCACTGTAGGAGGTGAGAGTATGTGGGGTCCTCACTCGCAGCGCTCCAAAACTCTTGTAGGGTCCGATCAGCGTCCTGGCTTGAAGGGTCAGCTGCTGTGACAGCGCCGACGGTGTTGATGCTAATGAGAGCTCGAAGGTGGGCTGTGGCGTCAGCACAGATGTTTTCATCCTCAGGTGTGGGGTGGTCAACTGGGGCTCTGGACAATGCATCAGGGATGCAGAAGTATTTACCAGCCTGCCACACAGCTGTGAACATGTAAGGTGAGAGCTTCTCCTTGAGATGCTGGAGGCAGGGGTTCTCTACGGCATCTAGGGTATAGTGGTTCAGTATTGGAACCAGAGGCCTGTGGTCAGTCATCAGGGTAAAGTGTTGCAAACCAATCAGGTGTAGTCGACACTTAGACATGGCCCAGACAATAGCGAGGAACTCTAGCTCGATAATAGCGTAGCAGGTCTTGGCGTCGGTGAGAAAGCGTGACCCACACTGGACCAAGCGTAAACTTCCTTGGCCATGATCCTGGAGCAGAGCATATCCGACACCATTGAGGCTTGAGGCATCTGTCTGCAGGATGACTGGCAGGGTAGGATCAAATGATGCAAGGACTGGAGGACTGAGGAGTGCGAGCTTCACATGTTGGAAGGCCTCGTCATGGTCTGTTGTCTAAAGGAATTACCGTTTGGGGCTCATCAGGGGGCTTAGAGGCTGGGCTGCAGAAGCGATGTCTGGGGTAATTTCAGCCAGTTGATTTACTAAGCCCATGAAGGAGTGGAGGTCCGTCAAGTTGGAAGGCATCTGGAAGTTGCAGATGGCCTTAACCTTAACGACGTCTGCTGCAATGCCTTCGCCCGAGAGGGTGTACTCACAGAAGAAAACACTGGGGTGGGCGACCACAAACTTTTCCTTATTGAGTGTGATCCCATGCTTGCGGCACCTAGTAAGCATCTTGTTGATTCTCTGGAGATGGGTAGGGTAGTCCTTGTCAAAGAGAAGAATGTCGTCGATGACCTTCATGCAGTTCTCCATACTTTGGAACGCCTGGGCACCATGGAAGCAGAAGGCTTTGCCGGTGGCAGCGAATCCCATGGGGCCTCAGCAATGGTAGAAACGTTCGTATGGAGTGATGAAGGTAGTCAGGTGCCTGTCTTTTTCAGTGAGCTCCATCTGCCAATAGCCACAGAGGGGCGTCTGTGGTGGTGAAGTAGCGGGCAGACGGGTTGACACTGCGGATGGCGGCGAAGGGCGTCGGTGAAAGGTGGGTTGGACGAGAGACCTGACTATTAAGTTTGGTGAGGTCGACAGTGATCCGGACACCTTGAGACTTGGCAACAATGACGAAAGGGTGGCACCACTCTGATGGTTCGTCACTTGCAGGTTTGATGATTCCTTGCTGTACCATGGAGTCAAGTTCCTCCTTAACTTGACTCTGGAAAGCGAAAGGAATTTGCCAAGGGGTTTAGATTGTGAAGGGAACAGCATCCATCTGCAAATGAATCCTCATGGGCTGGCCTGCCATGGGCCTAAGTGAGACGTCTTGAGGTCTTCCTTAGAGGCGAGCACGTCCTGAAATTCCCGGAGGAAATAGTCTCTGGCTGCTGCAGGGGACATGCTGGCTGAAAGGACATGCTTCTCGCATCTGAGAGCATGTGTCACTTCCAAAATAGGTTTTGGGAAGTTGGAAAAGATAATGGCCAACTCCAGACAATGGCCATATGAAAGCAGTGGGATCTGAACACCTTCGTGTACCTGTATGCTGACACTGATGGGTTTGGGAGTCTTGTTATGGTGTGGCGTTGCTGAGTCCAGAAGGCGGCAGCTGCTTTACCCTGGTTGTGGCCGTTGGGAGGAGGCTGGAGATCCAGTGTGCCCGGCGTCTCCTGGCACATTGGAACGGCAGTACTTGTCGTAATGGCCTGTGCGGCTACAGTGGTGGCACACAGCATTCTTCGCAGGGCAATTGGCAGTTTTTGCCTAGTGGCCCCGGCGATTGCAGTTACGACAGGTACCGTCTGCAGCAGGACACTGACCTTGGCGATGTCGGTGGGCACAAGAGAGAGACAGGGAGGGCCGGCCGGCGGGCCAGAACGTGTAGCTGGAGGTTTACCATGCTGTCCTGGTGTGGTAGTCTGCTTGTGGCGCTTGTTCTTCCGATGTGAGGTAAGGGCACAGAGCTGGCTTGGAGAAAACTGGATAGCGGAGGCAGTACTGCATGTAGCCTCATACGAGCAGCAACATGACACCATATCCTGCAGTGTTGCACTCACTTCCATGGAGATAAGGCGGTGAATCAACTCCTCGTCTTTCACGCCATGGGCAGGAAGCATGGCGGGTGAGGTGGAAGGGCGGGTAGTGGCTGTGGGTACAGGCTTTGCTACTGTCAAGCACTGCATCATGGCCAGGAACCGTTCGTTGTCCTCCTGTCTGCGTTGTTTCGCCTCCTGGCGTTCCTGATAATGTCTCTGCTCCTCGTGTTATCGTGACTCCTCCAAGTACCGTATCAGGTAAAGTAGTTCAGCAGAAGATTGACTGTGAGAGAATCCACAATGAGGTGTGAGGTTTGGTAGAGCAGCATGGAGGGGGATGGTAGGTGGAGCGAAGGGGAGGTGAATGGGAGAAGCACCGGCCTGCACCTCAAACGCACCCTGCGCTGCACCCAACGTTGGTACTTGTACCTCTGCTGTTGTCTCATCATGGGTGTGTTGCACTTCCTCTGAGTGTTCGTGAAACAGTGACCCATCCATGGTGTCAGGAGTGGCAGTGAGAAACACTCTGGGAGAAAACTGGAACCAGCAGTAATCGTGGCTCTAAGGAAGGGAAAATAAGCTCCTATGTGCTGCGTGACGTGTGTATTTACCTAGTTGTAGTTTTATAGGGCCTGGGCTTTATGCTCATGTGGCCCCGTCTCCATATCTACACTTATCCAATCTTACTTTAAAAGTATGCACACTTGTTGTAGACACTACTTCATTTAAACTGTTCCACGTCTCAATACATCTCTGCGGGAAACCATATTTTTTAACATCTCTCAGACATCTTCCTTTTCTCAGCTTTTTACTATGCGATCTTGTGCTTCGGATGTCATATTCTTCTCTCAGGATCAGTTTCTCATTATCCACTTGGCCCATTCTGTTGATCAATTTATAAACATGTATCAGATCTCCTCTCTCTCTTCTTTGTTCCAGGGTTGGTAGATCCATAGCCTTTAGTCTCTCCTCATATGTCATCCCTTCAAATTCTGGAACCATTCTTGTAGCCATTTTTTGTAGTCTCTCCAACTTCCTTATGTGTTTCTTTTTATGAGGGATCCACACTACTCCAGCATATTCCAATCTGGGTCTTATTATAGTACTTATCAATTTCTTCATTATTTCTTAGTCCATGTAGTGAAATGCTACTCCAATATTCCTTAGCAAATTATATGTTTCTCTAAAAATTCTATCAATATGGCTTACTGGTTGATTGTTTTCTTCCATCGTCACTCCTAAGTCCTTTTCCTTTTTAACTTTCTCCAGTTCTACTCCATCTCCCATCTTATAGATTCCCACAGGTCGTCTTTCACTCTTTCCCATTTCCATGACATGGCTTTTGTTCACATTGAATTCCATTTCCCACTTTTACTCCATTCCCAGATCTTATTTAGGTCTTCTTGCAGTATTTCACAATCCTCTTTTGCTTTATAACTCTGCACAGTTTCGTATCATCTGCAAACAGATTTATGTAGCTGTTCACTCCTTCTGGCATGTCGTTAATATAAATGAGGAAAAGTATTGGTGCCAATACTGACCCCTGTGGCACTCTGCTTTCTACTGCTCTCCACTTGGACTTCATATCTTTAACTACTGTCCTTATTTCTCTCCCCCTCAAATAATTTTCTATCCATCTCAATGTGCTTCCTTTTAAGCCACCCTTCTCCTCTAACTTCCATAGTAATCTTGCATGTGGCACTTTGTCAAATGCCTTTTTTAAATCCAAATAAATACAGTCAACCCATCCTCTCTCTCTTGTACTCTATCAACTATTCTAGAATAGAAACTCAATAAATTAGTTACACACGACCGTCTTTTTCAAAACCAAATTGGCTATTTGATATTAATTTGTTGTCTTCAAGGAACTCAATCCATTGTTTCTTTATTATTCTTTCACACATCTTGCATATTACACTAGTTAGTGATACCGGTCTGTAATTTAAAGGTTCTTCCTTCCTTCCGCTCTTATATATGGGAACCACCTCAGCTCTTTTCCATTCTACTGGTACTGTTCCATTTTCTATTGAGCATTTTATGATGTTGTATATAGGACTTGCTAGTTCTTCCCTACATTCTTTCAGTATTCTGCCTGAGACTTCATCTGGTCCCATTGCCTTCTCTTCATCCAGTTCCTTCATTAACTCTTTTATTTCAAGCTTGGTTACTTTAATCTCTTTCATATAGACTGTCTCTATTACCCTGTGGCCTTTCAAATTTGGATTCCTTAGTAAAGACCTCCTGGAATTTATTATTTAATAGTTCTGCCATACTTTTTGGGTCTTCCACCATCCGTTCTCTCCTTTTAACCTTTCTATTGTTTCTTTTGCCTAATTTTTCCATTTATGAATCTGTAGAACAATTTTGGTTGCTCCTTACATTTTTCGACAATGTCCTTTTCAAGTTCTTTTCCTCTTCCTTCGTCACCTTAACATATTCATTTCTTGCTGCCTTGAAGTTTTCCTTATTTGCTGGATTTCTATTTCTCCTCCACTTTTTCCATGCTCCATCTCTTTTCTCCTTTGCCCTAGCACACCTTGCATTAAACCAATCTTTCTTTCCTTCTTCTTTAGGTCTATATTTTGGGACATATTCCCTGACTCCTGTTTTGTATATTTCCAAAAATAAGTTATACTTCTCTTGCATCATCTCTGAGTTTTCCATCTCCTCCCAGTTTATGTTTTAAAATAGTTCTTGAGATTCTCAATATCAGCCTTTCTGTAATTTAATCGGTCTCTTTTATATGAATCGTCTCTATCTTCCTTTCCCTCTTCTATATCTATATCTAATATTGCATGGTCACTCTTTCCCAATGGGCACTTATATCTTATATCATCATTCATTTGTATACCCCTTGTAAAAACTAGGTCCAATCTCGCCGGCTCATCGTTTCCTCTGAATCTTGTGCATTCCTTTACTCTCTGGTCCATCATATTGTCTATCATTAGGTTCAGGAATCTTGCTCGCCAGACTTCTTCCCCATACCACTTTCATAATTATCCCAGTCCACTTCTTTACAGGTGAAATCTCCTACTAATCACTTTTCTCCTTTCTTTGAAGATTCTCATTAGATTCCTTATTGTGTCATCTATCATGTCTTTATATTCTTGATTGGTCCATGAATTTGTTTTTGGTGGCACATATGTTACAATATGCATCTTAACATACAATACTTCTGCTTTTCCTTCCCCACATTCCACTTGGTTTATCACTATTTCCTTCCTTAACATTATCATGACTCCTCCTCCTTTACCCCCTCTGTCTCTTCTCCATACATTATACCTATTATCCAAGTCTATTTTGATTGCCTCATTTAGTTTTGTTTCAGCCAGGCATACAATATCTGGATTTTCTTTCTTTATGTAATCTCTTAATTTTAATTTACTTGATAAAACCCTGTCTATGTTTATATACATCATTTTTAGTCTCTTGCCTTTATCATTTTTAGTTAATCTTGTTCTACTTTTTTTCTCTTCCTTCTCGTTTATATACCATTTCCTTATCCTGTCTTAGAATTTTCCAAAAAATGCCTTTTTTTCCTTTTCTGACCTTTCATTATTTTTTCCCTTACTGCTGCTGCCAGTTCATTGTATCTCTTCCTTTCTTCCTCATTTCTATTTTTTTTATATAGATATCCTTGCAGCCTTTTGTTTCTCTAAGTTTTATTGTTCTATATAATATTTCTTCTGTTGCTGCTTGTGATTTTAGTAGTATTTTTATTGGTCTCGTTTTTCCTTCATGATATGGTCCCATTCTGTTTATTTCTTCTACTTGCTCTTCTAAGTTCTGCCTATCTTTATCGTTTAGATTTTTTAGTAGGTCTTTGACTGATTTCATTTCTTCTTTTTCTCTTTGTGGTCTATATTTTATATTTTTTTCTTTTATTCCAAATACGATTACACTCTTCTTTTTTTCTGCAATTTCTCTGACTAGATTTTCTTTTGTCTTGAGGACTCCTATCATTTTGTTTGTCATATTTTCTTCTTTTTCTTTTAGTTGTTCTTGAATCACCTGAAAATCAGCCTTATCTTTCTTATCTTGGACTCTCCATGCTTGTACTTCTTTTTTAATCATGTTCTGTACTCTTTCCTCTTCTTTGTTTACTAGATCTTTCAGCTTCTCTTTTTCTTTCTCAGCTTTAACGAGTCCTTCTTCCATCTGCTTCTTGTAGTTAGCTACTTCGTTTTTCAGTTCTTCGTTTTTTGCTCTTAGCCTAGCTTCATTTTCTTCCACTTTTTTATCCTTTCTCTGTTTTATAAACTTTTTCCTTTTCTTCATTCTCTTTAATTTCCATACTCTCCTTTATCAATTTATTTAGTTTACATTCAGTATTCAACACTCTCTTAAGTAGTGAAGTATTCGTCGCATCGAAGCCTTCGAATACGCTCTCTCCCTCATCAATATAGTCATCATCAGCTTTCATTCCTTCTCTAGTCTCATGTCTGCATTTGGATGGAATCTCTTTTTTCCTCATGATTCCTTAATAATTTATTTCATGAAAAAAATGAATCCACACTACCTGCCCAGGTGAAGGGTGCTTGACAAACACAGTGACTGTCTTTCTTCCTTTATTGGCAAGCTAACAGAGATACAGGTCCGGTGCGTCCTCACAGCTAGGCTAGTACCCGGGAACTGAGTGACGCCAAGCTCTGGGGACAGAGGCTTTCCCGCGCTGCTCCCCAGATGCCAGAGGTCGACATCCTACAACTCCCCCCCCAACAAGCTAAGAACCCTGGCTAATGCAATGACAGTGTTCTTAAATAAAATAAACATAACCTGGGAGCAGCAAAGAAGCAACATGAAAGAAAACATGAATAAATGACAAGTCCACAATCTAATATCACCATTTGTGATACTTCTGTACCTTCTTACACATAATCCTTCAGCCACCTCGGGGGTCACCTGGTGCGCCTCCCTTCACCATCCCTTCGGGGTGCTGGGGAGGGAGGGGACGGTGATAGCAGTGAAGTCGGCGGTGCCCGGTCTTCAGTGTTGGAGGCTTGAGGCGCCGCAGGTGCTGGCCTCAGATGTTGCCGCGTTCTGAGGGAGATGCGGCCACTACCGTCAAGTCTGACGAGATACTGCCTGTGCTCCCTTGCCTCTATGACGATGCCTGCTCTGTTTCACCTCGTGCTGTGCTGGTGGTCCTGGACGAGAACCCTGTCACCAGGTGCAAGGGGCGTGCGGGAGCGTGTGATGCTCCTGTCAGCCACCACTCTGTCGTGGTGGTGCACCATCTGACGTTCTCGCTGCCGCAGCGTCCTTCCCCAAAACTTGTCAACCTCAAATCTCCTCTTCACTGATGGTACTCCATCCCGTAGCTGGCGGCCTGTTGCTAGCTGAGCTGGTGATCTATTGATGCCCCGTAGAGGTGTGTTAAGGTACTGGAGTAGAGTGAGAGAGATCTTATCGTTGTCAAGACTGCCATCAGCTCCAACTTTTCCCCGTAGTATTCTCTTGGCAGACTTCACGGCTACCTCTGCCCTTCCGTTTGACTGTGGGAAGTGCGCCGAGGACACCCGAACATCTACCCCCCACTTCTGGAGGAAGCTCTTCATCTCCTCACTCCCCAGATTGGTGCCTCCGTCCATGGAGAGCTGCTCTGGGGCACCCCATCTCGAGAAGTGGTGACGCAGCACGTCCTTAACTCTGCCTGATTCTGTGCCATCAGGCAGGTGAGACACCTCCAGCCAACCCGTCAGCCTGTCTGCGTAGACCAGTGGTTCCCAACCAGGGGTCCATGGACCCCAAGGGGTCCATGGAAGAATTTCAAGGGGTCCATAGAGATTCTACTTATTTTTAAATTTATTATACTGGAATTAGGAGACATGCGGCTCAGAATAAAATTTATACTACTGTTCACAATCCTTAAAACTGAATGCTTAAATGTTAGAATTGCTCTACATTAGCTAACAGTATCAGCGGTGTCAAACTCACGGTCCATGTGACAAATTTGGCCCTTGGGATGGTCATGAGTGGCTCGCGAGATGACAGGAAGATTTATTGCCTCCTTAAATGACGAGTGTCATGAATATACGTGATATATGAATGAGAGAAAATGAATAAATAACCTTTATTTTATTATGGCAATATTAAGTGCAATAATTCAAAATTACAACTTCACCTGACCAAATGCCACCCTGAGTATGCTAGGAAGGAAAAGGATTTTTTCAAGAGGAAAGCTGATGAACTGAAGAGGCAAAAACTTGATGCGACTGGTAGCTTCCAAGAGAAGAGAGGGAACATCGTGGAAGCATCATACAGAGTGGCTTATTTAGTAGCACGGAAGAAAAAGCCACACACAATTGCTGAAGAATTGATCCTACCTTGTGCAAAAGAAATGGTTAGACTGATTCTTGGAGCAGAAGCAGCACAGAAACTAAGTGATGTATCTCTTTCGAATAATGCTATCCAGCGAAGAATCAGGGACATGTCAGGTGATGTGAAAGATCAGATTATTGAAGAGATAAAAGCATCCCCCATTTTTGCTATACAGGTCGATGAATCCACTGATGTAGCAATGGCGTGCCAGCTGTTGGTATACTGCCGATACCTGTTCAAAGGCATAATAAAGGAGGAATTTCTTTGCTGTCAAAATCTTGAAACATCAAGTACGGCCACTGATGTGATGAATGCTGTGTCATCGTTTTTTGACAAGCATGGTTTGAGTTGGAATAATCTTGTTGGAATCACAACTGATGGAGCTCCAGCCATGCTTGGGTCGAGGTCAGGTTTCCAAGCAAAAGTAAAATCCAAAGCACCAAATGCAGTTGGTGTGCACTGCTTCATTCATCGGGAGGCTCTGGCTTCTAAATCGCTTCCTTCTGGGCTTCTCACAATTTTCACTGGTATTGTCAAGGTCGTGAACTATGTGAAAAACTCTGCCCTCAACACGAGACTGTTCCAGCAACTGTGTCATGACATGGAATCCGAGCATAGTTCCTTGCTCTTTTATACATCCGTCAGGTGGTTGTCTGCAGGGAGATTTTTGTCCCGCTTCTTCTCTCTTCGCCAGGAAGTTGAAATGTTTCTTGATGTACAGAAAAAATGTGACCTGTTGGAGATATTGAAATCAGAACACTTTGAGCTCCGCCTTGCTTATCTTGTGGACATATTTGAAATCTTCAACCAGCTGAACTTGAGACTCCAAGGAAAGGATTCAAACTTGCTCAGCCACTGTGACTCAATACATGCATTTTTGGCCAAATTGGAGCTGTATAAGAAGAGAGTGAGTGTAGGAAAATTTATGATGTTTCCATCATTGAATGAAGTTCTTGCTGATGGTCAGCTTTCAAGTACCTTGTCCAAGGAAATCATGGACCACTTGTCTCAGCTAGATGATGAATTTCGCCGTTACTTTCCTGACTTGAGCCCTCAGCATGCAGGATTAGCAAAAAATCCTTTCTTATGTCAGGTTGATGATGTGTTAGAAGACGCACAAGAAGAGTTCATTGAGCTTCTCCATGATTCAACAGCCAAGAATGTGTTCCAGTCAAACTCCTTGTCTAGCTTCTGGTGTTCAATGATGGAATCATATCCAAAAATAAGTGATCTGGCAGTTCGAGTTCTTTTGCCTTTTGCTTCAACCTACCTGTGCGAAAGTGGGTTTTCTTCATTACTTGCAATAAAAACAAAATCAAGGAACAAGCTGTCTGTGGAAGATGACTTGAGGTGTGCACTGGCTGCCACTGAGCCAAGGATTCATGAGCTGGTTGCTCAAAAACAACCACAAAAGTCCCATTGAGAAATATAAAGTGACATACTTTTTCGCAACCAATGAAAAGTTTCATTCACTGCTGTTTTTGTGATTTTTTGTTGTATTCATACAGTTTTTGTGATTCTTTTTATTCATACATGTGCTTGCAAGCTCAAAAAAGGGCAAATATTATAAAGATAGTTTTTGCACACAATACCTACAACTATAACAACATTAACATAACATTTTTCCTATGTGTTTTACTTAAATCAAAAAGTGCTGAACGGAATATTTTCTGATTTCATATAAATAGGCCTACATCTTAATCAGCATAACAATGGAAGGCATTTTACCTTAATATATTCATTTCTTGCAGAAAAATCTTTTATTAATTTTCTTGGCTTAACCTATTTCGTTGTAGGGGGTCCACAGGTGAAACAATGACTGGAAAAGGGGGAACGGGACAAATAAGGTTGGGAACCGCTGGCGTAGACAATGTAGTCATGCCTCTCCAGCTGAAACAAATCCACCACAGTCTGCTGAAAGAGATAGTCAGGGGGCGGAGTGAAGAGAAGAGGCTCGGGGGGTTGGGAGGGGGCGTGTGTGTTGCACGTGTCACAGTTAGTGCGATAATGCCTCAGGTCTCCCTCAATGCCAGGCCAGTATACTGCCTGTCGTGCTCTCCTGAGCATCGAGTCTATGCCCTGGTGGCCTGCGTGGAGGTGGGCTGTAACCTGCTTGCGTAGGAGGTCCGGAATCACCAGGCGAGGATGGTTGCTGTGGAAAGCATACGTCACCAGGCCTCGCGACACCCCCAGCCTCTCCCTGATGCTGTAGAAGGGGTGCATGCATGCCAGCTCCTGGGACCTCTGTGGGTGTCAGTCACCTGCCAGCACCCTGGCCAGCAGTAGTTGGTACACAGGATCGTTCCTTGATGCCTGGACCACCATGTCCTCGTTGAGGGTGAGGTTGTCTTGCAGTTCTAGTGCAGCAACGGTGGCGACGGCCATGGCTACTGACATCTCCTCATCCTGTTCCTCCTCCAGGACACCAGGGGCTGCCTTCATAGATGGGTGCCTAGATAGAAAGTCTGCTGCGCAATTCTTCTTTCCCGGCAGGTAGCGGATCGTGAACTTGAATTGCAGCGTCCGCTCCTTCAGCCTGAACAGCCTTGGGTTGGCGACATCCGTGAGCGCTTTATCACCCAACAGGCCCACCAGAGGACAGTGATCAGTCACCAGGATGAGATTGGGGCAGCCTAGAAGGAAGAGGCGGGCCTTGTGGAGGCAGTATGTGACTGCCAGTGCCTCACTTTCTATGGGTGCGTACCCTTGTTCAGCCGGAGTTAAGTGGCGGCTACCACAGAGAGCTAGGCGCCAGCCCCCCTTGCAGCAGAGTGGGGCCTCAGGCGACACGCAGGAGCAGTGCTGTTGCAAGATGACAAAGCCTATGCCTTCTCTGCTCCAGTCTGTGATGGCAGCCGTCGGCCTAGTGCAGTCATAGAAGGCCAGACCGCCCTTGGCCAGATCACAGATAGTCTCCTTCGCCTGCTCCAGCTTCCGCTGCAGCTGCTCGTCCCAGTATACTTTCCGTCCTGTTGGCTTCTTCAGGAGGTCTCTAAACGGCTCCATGAGGGGGGTGGTGGCCAGAAAGGGTGCCAGCTGGTTGACAAATCCAAACAGTGACCTCACGTTGGTGATGGTGGGCTGGCCAGGCATTGTGAAGTGCCTTATTGCTGAGAGACGGTCCTCGGTGGGCTTGTACGCTTCCCAACCAACGTGAAAGCCAACGAACTCCACCTCCCTGCGGCAGAACATAAACTTCTCCGGTTTGAGGGTGACGCCTACCATGGCACACCACTCCAGGAAGTCGTAAGTGTGCCAGAATGCTTGCTCAATGCCGGCGTCATACAGGAGAGTGTCGTCCACACACTTGTGTTTGCGGGGGAAGCCACTTATCGCGTCATCAAACCGTTTGGTGTAAGCGTCTGTGGCTGAGCAGTGACCCATCGGCGTGCGGCAGTATTGGTACCGCCCCCACGGCGTGATGAATGTAGTCAAGTGGCGGCTCTCCTCATCAAGCTCCACCTGGTAGAATCCCCAATGTGCATCCGCCACAGTCTTGTAGGAGTGAGGTGGGACATCTGACACCATGTCGAAGAGCGTGGGCATGTGGTGGGTCTCCCGCAGGCAGCAGGAGTTCAGTCTTTGAAAGTCCACCGTTCTTCTTGGTTTGCCAGACTTTTTAGCCACCACCACCATCCTCGCGCACCACTCCGATGCCACGCCTGCCGGGACAGGGCGGATGACGCCCAGCTTGACGTCCTCATCCAGTTGCCTTTTCACCTCGGTTGCCCAGTGTTTGGGAACTGTGGCTGGTGTGTTGCAAGCATAGGGCTGTGTATCCTGCTGTAGGTGAATGTGGTGAGGCGGGCCCTGCATCACGCGTGGAGGGTAACCTTCAGTGTTGAAAGTGGACGCCGAGAAGTGCCTCAGCAGCCACTGCTCTAGCTGAGGGACGTTCTCCTCCAAGGGCTGCATGGGAATAGCTGCAGGCCGGCCCGGCACGCTGTGGGTGTCGCTGTCCGTCACTCCCACATCGGCTGTTACGGCCGGTGGCTTGGGAAAATCTTGGTGGATGAGGCCGAGTTCCTTGCATGTAGTGCACAACAGGTACAGCCGCTCCATGTTCTCCACAAAGTGCACATCCTGGACCGTGGTATGGCCTGGGAGGCTGATGTGGCAGGTAGCTTCCCCCAGACTGGAGAGCGGTATTCTGGCGAGGTCCCGTATGCCAGCCCGACGCTGCAGAAGCACAGGCCAGAGACCAAGCTTGGACATGAGTTTGGGGCCGGCGACACACACCTGTGCTCCCGTGTCCGCGACCGCTGTCACTGTAGTCTCAGCCCTCTCCACTAATGGGGTGACTCTCACCTGTAGCAGGGGTTGTGGCACCACCGCCACGCTGCCCACAGTGACACTGTTGACGGCCATGTCCTGTTTCTTCGCTGCCCAACACACCTTCTTCATATGTCCCCTCTTGCCACACGACTTGCACACCAGGTTTCGTGCCGGGCAGGGTGCTTTTCAGTGCTTTTCCCCGCAGTAATGACAGGACTTGCCGGGCGGGCCGCTTGACTGGGGTGTACACTCAGGCCGGCGGGGTGTGTGGCCACGTTGGCGGTAACTGGCAACTAGGGGCTCCTCGGTGATGTCATCCACCCTCACGTCAGCTCCCGCCACAGCATGGTCCCGCTCACTTTTCCTGCCAAAAACGGCGTCGCGTCTCGCTGCCTCAAACGATACACAGAACTCTCTCAAACTATCAATGTCACTGAATGCACCGCACTTTCTGTATACCTCTTGCCTCAAACACTGGTCACTAAGGCCAACCATCACCTTCCTCAGCAGCATATACTCTGATAGGCTGCTATCGCACCTGGGACACTGAAAACCACAGTCTGCCACCTCCTGGGCACACCGGTTCATATAGACACTGACCGACTCACCGCCCACCTGACGTGCATTGAAGAAGTCATACCACTTCACTGCCTGGTTCGACGACTGCTGCACGATCTTGCCTATCGCGTCCAGAGCCTCCTTCGGCGTCAGTGCCTCCCACTGTCCTGTCTCATACCTCGCATCCAGTGTGCACTGCAGGGCGGGAACACATAGCAGGCGGATGTGCAGCACTGCCTCCTGGTCAGGCCATCTGGCCAGCCTTAACCAGGATTCTACTGATCTTCGCCACGACCTGAAGCTGGTCAGTGTCATCTCCGCAGCACATTTCTCGGGTGTGGCGGTGGCGGGCGGTCTGCCGGCAGAGGCTTGGCGTGCAGTAGGGAGAGACGCCATGCTTGCTTGCAGCAACGCGAGAGCGTCATTCATCGTCAGCGGGGGCCTGGCAGGCAGCCTGGCCCTCGCCTGCCTGCTGCTGCTCGGTGAGAACCTGGGGTGCCTTGAGGACGCCATGAAGGGTGCTTGACAAACACAGTGACCGTCTTTCTTCCTTTATTGGCAAGCCAACAGAGATACAGGTCCGGTGCGTCCTCACAGCTAGGCTACTACCCGGGAACTGAGTGATGCCAAACTGTGGGGACAGAGGCTTTCCCGCGCTGCTCCCCAGATGCCAGAGGTTGACATCCTACACCAGGCCACTGTAAATACTGTACAACAGGTAGTAAAGATCAGCTGATTGTTGGAACGGCACCAATGCGTCCTTCCTCGACCGCGTCGTGTGTGTGTGTGTGATGTGTGTGTGTGTGTGTGTGTTTATGCTTACTAGTAAATATTTTTTTTGTATTATATGATGACACTGACCTCATCAGTGGCTTGTGTGCACTGGATCTTGTAGGATAGTATTTTATGTGTTCCTTGTAAGAGGTAGCGATGCGAATTCAGTTCTTCAATAAAGCCGAGTTGGCACCTCAGTTCCCACCTATCGCTCTCAGTGTGTTGTCACGGCTTGCCCAGGGAACGTCTTGTCCCTTCGCAAGCCGCCCTGTACTTCTCTTTCTACCGCAGCAATAAAGGACCTACTTTACTTCGGTGTGTCCATGGCCTTTCCCACCACGTAGAGGACATATGGATACCTACACGACAAGCAAGTTGTTCCACATGGCGCAGTGAGAGTAGCTGCATGGAAGAAATTTGCCGGCAGACAGCCTACGCGTACCCCGCCACCTTTCAGCCTTCGAGTGTCAGTGCAGTGTTTCGACAGTGTTGTGCGGTGCTAGTGGTAGTGCAGTGTTCCTCGGTGTTTTGCGTGTGCTTGCAGAGAGACAGCAAGGCAGACGGCAAACATCGTCCAGCAAAATAGGAGCGCATGTGTCATACCCCCACTCTGCGCGGCGTCTGGTTAGACACTGCCCGGCAGCCCGTGTGCCCCACTCCATGGGCCGCCACTGCCGCTTCATCGGTGTTGCCATACACAGAGCACCCAGCACTGCCACACATACACCACCGACACGCACAGACACACGTACGTACGCACACCACGCACTGCATTCAGCTTCAGGGTAGTCTGTACAGTCTTGTGTACTCTGTTGTACTCGTGCCGGTTCGAGCCGTTGAGGCGCTGGTCACGTAGTAATTTCCAGAGTCACCCTGAGTGATGCCGAAAGGCGGGAAGAAGGCAACACCACCACCCGTACAGTCTGAGGAAGCCTCGCAGCAGTCTTCATCTCCTCCTTCGCCCTCAGCATCCATGGATGTGCAAGCACTTTTCCGATGGATGGCAGACAGGGAGGACGCAGCACGGGCTGAGAGGGAAGAACAGCGGCGAGAAGACACAGCACGTTTTGAAGCTCTGCTAACAAGACTGGCGCCGCTTACACCACAGTCTTCAAGTATTGCTGGGAGCACCTCTGCCCCGCCAGGCCCGCCTGTTGCACCACCGACTCCTAGAGCGGCTGTACAGCCCCCACCTCCTCTGCCTTCAGATGTTACGTACCAACAGTTCAGGGAATGGAGGTGGAAATGGGAAGATTACGCAACTATGGTGGACATCGCAAGCCTGCACCGCCCAAACAGCTGATCCAGTTACGGATGTGCCTTTCACTGGAGACTCAGAGAGTGCTGGAGCACACGCTACAGGTGCATCCAAGCTCCACTTCTCCCGTCGACGAGGTGCTCGATATTCTCCAGAAACACATCAAGGAATCCAGCAACAAGGCACTGAGGCGGCGGACGTTCACCACCTGCAAACAGGCTACAGGAGAGTCTTTCGCAGACTTTTTTGTGAGGCTGAAGAGTTTGTCTGAAGAGATTGATGTCTGCAAAGCTCACAGCACAGAGTGTAAAGAAGCCTGGCTCAAGCACGGCATCCTCACTGGTGTGCAGGACGAGGAAGTAGTGCAGAAGATCATTGCCCTTGACGCTGCCGCCACACTCGCGGACATCGTGACATTGTGCAGCTCCTACGAGGCCACCAGGATGACTGCCTCGGCCTTACGTGCTCCTCCTGGAGTCCGTGCTGTCTCTCAGTACAGGAAAAACAAGAAGACGGACCATAGAATCAAGGCAGACGCACGTTCGGCTGTGTCTTCACCGCCCCCTTCCTGCAGTAATTGCGGCAAGCAACAGCACGGCCCCAAAGGCTGCCCTGCTACGGAGGCAGTGTGCCATGGTTGTGGCACGACAAGGCACTGGTCACATACAGGAAAATGTCCAGCCAAGACTGTCCAATGCAAGGTATGCAGCCGATATGGACACTTCAAAAAATTCTGCAAGTCTTCCAGGCCCAAGAGTCAACATTCCGTGAAACCCAAGCCTCAGAAGTCGAAGAAAAACGGCCATGCCACTATCCATGTGGTGCGAACACAGTCTCCGTCAGGGGTCCCCAGGTCTACCAGGCAGCAAGCGAGTAGCGTACGCAGAGTCCAGTCGACCGCTCGGGTCAAGCCCACGCCTTCTACCATATGTGTTATCGTCACACACGGTGAGAGGTCAAGTAGCATGGAGGTGATACCTGACACAGGCGCCGACACCACGGTGTTAGGCCCACACCATCTCCAGCACCTGGGCCTCACGAGGCGTAACCTACAACCGTCACCCCCGCTTGAGTACTACAATGCAGATGGGTCCAAGATGCCCGCTGCCTTGGGTTCCCTCCAGGTGGAGCTCACCTATGGCAAGTTGTATTGTTCGGGGTGGATTGATGTACAAGGTTCCCTTAGTACTCCCTTGCTCTCCTGGCAGCACTGCAGGGATTTAGGCATCGTACCGAAGGACTTTCCACGGCAGATAACCAACGCCGTTAGTACCATCAGCAGAATTCGGGAATCGACAAGTGCTACACCAGTGGCCACTGTACAGTGCCACAGGCAACCAGACTCCGCAGTTGCCCCACCTCCAGCACTGTCGCCATCACTCCCACTGCATGCCAACACATCTCCTGCAGAGGCCAAGGAGTACTTCCTCCAAGAGTATGCAGATGTTCTTGTGAAGAAGGACGACCTACAGAAGGCACCACTGCAGCCTATGACGGGACCGCCTATGCGGATTCATCTCAGAGAAGATGCGAAGCCCTTCGCTGTCCACACACCCCGGCTGATTCCCTGGGCATACCAAGACCATTTGAAGGCCAAGTTAGACTCCATGGTGGTGCAGGGTATCATCGCTCCAGCTGATGAGGACCCATCTCCTTGGGGCCACACGATGGTTGTCGTCCTGAAGGTCGGGGGAGGCATACGCATCACCACCGACTTGTCGAAGTTAAACAGCCAGGTGTCCTGCCTGGCCCACCCGTCGCCTATGCCATTCACAGCGATCAGGAGTGTCGACCTGGAGGCCAAATACTTCACAACAATCGATGCTTTGTGTGGTTACTGGCAAATCCCTCTGGCCGAGGAAGACCAATAACTTACTACTTTCATCACTCCTTACGGCCGCTTCCGTTACCTCCGCGGCCCCATGGGTTTTGCCGCCACTGGAGACGCTTTCTGTCGACGGGGCGACTTGGCTTTGCAGGGATTGACGCAGTGTGTGAAGGTAGTGAACAATCTCCTGTTGTTCGACAAGGAATACCTTTCACACCTCCACGGGGTCAACAACGTTTTGGCAAGATGCAGGTCACATGGCATTACCTTAAATGCTGAGAAGTTTGTTCTGGCCGCTGAAGTGGTCTCCTTTTGCGGCTACCAGCTCTCTCACGATGGCATTGCAGCAGACCCTGGGAAGGTCCGGGCCATCACGGACTTTGTCAAACCATACAGACCTGCAGTCATTCATGGGCCTCGCAAATCAACTGGCTGACTTTTCTCCGGACATATCCGCCGCTGCTGCCCCACTCTGCCCATTGATGAGCCCGAAGAGAGCGTTCGTGTGGACCCCTGACCACAACCAGGCTTTTGAACGTGTCAAGAAGGCCTTGTCCAGTCCACCAGTCCTCGCAGCATTTGACCCTGACCTTCCGGCTGTCCTACAAACGGACGCTTCGCGCTTGTACGGCCTGGGATACGCCCTCCTACAAGACCATGGGGGAGGACACTTCCGTCTAGTACAGTGAGGCTCACGCTTCTTGACGGATGCGGAAACTCGCTATGCCACAATCGAGTTAGAGTTGCTGGCAGTAGTGTGGGCTATGAAGAAGTTTATGTTCTACCTCATGGGTCTGCAGCACTTCACCCTTGTAACGGACCATCGCCCGCTTGTCCCTATCCTCAACAGCTACACACTAGATGCCATTGACAACCCACGTTTGCAACGCTTGAAGGAGAAGATAGCGGCTATTGCCTTCACCGCAACGTGGCGCCCGGGTAAAGAGCTGTGCATTCCTGATGCCCTCTCACGCTTCCCAGTGACCAACCCGATCACCGATGATGAAGCCCTTGATGCTGAAACCAGCTTCTCCATGAGGAGCATTGTCATTTTGGGAGCAGTCGAGTCCCTGGCCACCACGGCTACTGACAGCGACCCAGCGATGGAGGAACTATGGCGGGTGGCCTATGAAGATCCTGCCTACGTAGAGCTCCTTCAGCACATTAGGCAGGGATTCCCAAGTGACCACTACGCCCTTCCAAATACTCTTCGCCCATATTGGAAACTACGTGAGGACCTGTACTGTGAGGAGGACCTCGTCTTGTACGGGGCTAGGGTTGTTGTTCCGACCGCTCTTCGCTGTCGCACCCTGGCCCGCCTGCACGACAGCCACCGAGGAGCCGAGGCTACGAAGCGCCGAGCTCGACAGGCGGTGTACTGGCCTGGCATTGACGCAGACATTTTGAACACAGTCCGTGCCTGCGCACCATGTCAAGTGATGCAGCCAAGCCAGCAGCGAGAGCCCCACCTCTGCGATGACACCCCCACCAGGCCCTTTGAGTCGGTGTCAGCTGACTTTTTCTCTACTGCGGGGAAGTCCTTCCTCGTGGTCGCTGACCGACTGTCCGGCTGGCCTGTTGTGGTGTCTTGTGGTGTGGATACTACTTCTTCGGCAACTATTCGTCACTTCAGGCAGCTCTTTCGTGACCTAGGAGTGCCAGTTCGCCTTTGCACGGACGGCGGCTCACAGTTTGCCAGCCAGGAGTTCGCCGCCTTTCTGGAGCGCTGGGGAGTCCGCCACAACATGTCGACACCCCACTACCCACAATCGAACGGTTACGCAGAGGCTGCTGTGAAGTCAGTCAAGCACCTCATCCAGAAGGTGGCCCCTACTGGAAACCTGGATTGTGAGGCGTTCGACAGGGGCCTCCTCGAGCTTCGCAGCACCCCAAACCACACCGGTCGCTCCCCATCCCAGATCCTCTACGGCCACTCTCTTCACTCTTGTGTCCCGGCTCATGCCCAGACTTTCCAAAAGCAGTGGCAGGCCAGAGCAGAGAGCTGTGATCGTCGGGCTGCTGTTCGCCTACATGATGATACGGCCCGGTACAACGCACATGCCCGGCCTCTCCCACCACTTGAGCTCAATGCCGTAGTCTGTGTCCAGGACCCAACGACGAAGCGCTGGGATAAGGTCAGCACCGTCATGGGCATCAGCAAGTCCCATGACTACCTCGTCAAGATGCCCAGCGGTCGTACTTTGTGGAGGAACCGCCGCTTCCTTCGCCAGTCCATGTCCCCGCCCGAGGACCGGCTGCCCACAGAGGCCAATCCACCTGAAGCAGAGTCACCCCAGTCTGCTCTGCCACGTCGCTCAGCATGCATCAAGGACAGGAGACACGCTCAAGACACTGTGTGCTGTGAGCGTGCAGGGGGGAGGGAGATGTAGGATAGTATTTTATGTGTTCCTTGTAAAAGGTAGCAATGCGAATTCAGTTCTTCAATAAAGCCGAGTTGGCACCTCAGTTCCCGTACATCGCTCTCAGTGTGTTGTCACGACTTGCCCCGGGAACGTCTTGTCCCTTCGCAAGCCGCCCTGTACTTCTCTTCCTACCGCAGCAATAAAGGACCTACTTTACTTTGGTGTGATCATGGCCTTTCCCACCACGTAGAGGACATATGGACACCTACACGACAAGCAAGTTGTTCCACAGATCTCACTGTCAGATAGCTTGGATCCTTTTTTATCATATACGATGAATTTACCTAATGGTTTTTGTTTCATGTTTCTTACTTTGTTGATAACTTCCCAGAGTTTGTTTGAGCCTATATTTTCTTTTATTTCCTTGCTGATTTTTATTTCATATTTATACATTTAATCTTTTACTATATGTACTTTCTTTTTCTCTTTCAAGTAATTATAATTTGCCCTTCTCTCTGAACAGAGTCTGTAAAATATCTTTTTGCTGTATTATATTTTTGTCTTTTTCTTATTTGGGACCCAACATCATCATTCATTTCATGATCATTCCTGTATGTCACACTTCCGCCAGTTGCCTTTTTTATAGTGTTCAGTTCTGTGATGCTAGATGTCTCTTTATATATATATATATATATATATATATATATATATATATATATATATATATATATATATATATATATAATAAGGGCTTTTTGCAAGAATTTGTGGGCAAAGGGATACCTTCTATCTGAAAGCCCACCCATTTGGAAACTGTTACCCCAAGTGGAAGCCCTTCACTCTCAGACCGTGGTCACGATTCGAACCCATGCTTTCGGGAACCTCGTACATCCACATATTGTCTCAGGGATTCTGCATCTGTCTTGTAGTAATCTTTGTGTTCCCACATTACATGTTTTCTGTAGTTTTGAGAGGTAGTAGACACCTACTGAAACAATAACTTACTCCCAGTGAGATCTAATAGCACTAGTTCAGGAGGTGCTGTGAACCTTCCATTAAAGCTAGTTGTGATCTCGTTGAATGTTTCCCTTTGTGTCTTACAACTCAAGGGGGTAGTCACAGCCTACCCTCTAAAGACAGCTCTCCTTCTTCACACAAAACTACATGCACTTACCACACATACACCCTTCACTCCAAATCAAAATTTAAAAGAAAAATGGGACCAGAAATAAACAACGCCTCGGAGTCCCCCTCTGGGGAGGGGACCAAAATGTCCCCAGGTCGGACACCTCTCCTGTTGAAGAACACAAATCACTTGACACCTCCCTCAACTTTTTCTACATTAACTTCTGTAACATTCGCAGTCTTAGATCTAATTTTCAATCTGTGGAACACCACCTCTCCTCTACTAAAGCTCATCTTCTTTTCCTCACCAAAACACAGCTGTTTGAGGCAACTGACAGTAGCCTCTTCTCTGTTCCCTCCCACTTTCTCTATTCTCATTTTCATTCCAAAGCTGGATGTTGCGTCTATGTACACAACGACTTAACTTGCTCTCGTGCCCACGCTCTTGAGTCTTCCGAAATTTCCACCATCTGGCTACGACTTAACAGTCACTCTCAAACTAAATTCATCTGTGCTTTTTATCTCTCCCCTAACTCTTCTGACTACAGTAATTTCTTCGACTATTTAACTTCTAAAGTGGAGCACATTCTGTCCCTCTACCCTTTCGCTGAGATTTCCATTCTTGGAGATTTCAATGTTCACCACCAGCTTTGGCTTACCTCTCCCTTCATTGACCACCCTGGTGAACTAGCCTTCAACTTTGCTATCCTCCATGACCTAGAGCAACTGGTGCAACACCCCTACACATATTCCTGACCGTCTTGGAGACACGCCCAACATTCTTGATCTCTTCCTCACCTCTAACCCTTCTGCTTATGCTGTCACCCTTTCATCTCCGTTGGGCTCCTCTGATCACAATCTTATTTCTGTATCCTATGCTATTTTTCCAATCCTTTCGCAGGATCCCCCAAAGCGAAGGTGCCTCTGGCGTTTTGCCTCTGCCAGTTGGGAGGACCTGAGGAGGTATTATGCTGATTTTCCCTGGAATGATTATTGCTTCCGTGTCAGAGACCCATCTCTTTGTGCTGAACGCACAACAGAGGTGTTAGTATCTGGCATGGAGGCGTACATTCCTCATTCCTTTTCTCAACCTAAACCTTCTAAACCTTGGTTTAACTCAGCCTGTTCTCGTGCTATACATGATAGAGAGGTTTCCCACAAAAGGTACTTGAGCCTTCCATCTCCTGAATCTCATGCACTTTATATCTCTGCCCGGAATCATGCCAAGTCTGTTCTTCAACTTGCCAAACACTCTTTCATAAATAGGAAATGTCAAAATCTTTCAAACTCAAACTCTCCTTATAACTTCTGGCATCTAGCCAAAAACATCTCAAATAACTTCACTTCTTCATCTTTCCCTCCTTTATTTCATCCTGATGGCACCACTGCCATCTCTTCTGTCTCTAAAGCTGAACTTTTTTCTCAAACCACTTTGGACGATTCTGGGCTTGTCCCTCCCTCTCCTCCTCCCTCTGACTATTTCATGTCTACAATCAAAATTCTTCGTAATGATGTTTTCCATGCCCTTGCTGGCCTAAACCCTCGGAAGGCTTATGGACCTGATGGGGTCCCTCCTATTGTTCTCAAAAACTGTGCTTCTGTGCTTGCACCTTGCCTGGCCAAACTCTTCCAACTTTGTCTATCAACTTCTACCTTTCCTTCCTGCTGGAAGTTTGCCTACATTCAGCCTGTTCCTAAAAAGGGTGACCGTTCTAACCTCTCAAACTACCGTCCTATAGCTTTAATCTCTTGCTTGTCTAAAGTTTTTGAATCTATCCTGAATAGGAAGATTCTCAAACATCTGTCACTTCACAATCTTCTGTCTGATCGCCAGTATGGCTTCCGTCAAGGTCGCTCTACTGGTGATCTTCTGGCTTTCCTTACTGAGTCTTGGTCATCCTCTTTTAGAGATTTCAGTGAAACTTTTGCTGTTGCATTAGACATATCAAAAGCTTTTGATAGAGTCTGGCATAAAGCTTTGATTTCAAAACTGCCCTCCTACGGCTTCTATCCTTCTCTCTGCAACTTTATCTCAAGTTTCCTTTCCGACCACTATATTGCTGCTGTGGTAGACGGCTACTGTTCTTCTCCTAAACCTATTAATAGTGGTGTTCCTCAGGGTTCTGTCCTGTCACCCACTCTCTTTCTATTATTCATTAATGATCTTCTTAACCAAACTTCTTGCACTATCCACTCCTACGCTGATGACACCACCCTTCATCTTTCCACGTTCTTTCAGAGACGTCCAACCTTTCAGGAAATCAACAGATCACGCGGGGGACGCCACGGAACGCCTGACTTCCGATCTTTCTAAGATTTCCGATTAGGGCAGAAAAAAATCTAGTAGTTTTCAATGCCTCAAAACTCAATTCCTCCATCTATCAACTCGACACAACCTTCCAGACAACTATCCCCTCTTCTTCAATGACACTCAACTGTCTCCCTCTTCCACAATGAATATCCTCGGTCTGTCCTTTGCTCATAATCTTAATTGGAAACTTCACATCTCATCTCTTGCTAAAACAGCTTCTATAACGTTAGGTGTTCTGAGGCGTCTCTGACAGTTTTTCTCGCCCCTCCAACTGCTTACTCTGTATAAGGGCCTTATCCGTCTCTGTATGGAGTACTCTTCGCATATTTGAGGGGGTTTCAGTCACACAGCTTTGCTTCATAGGGTGGAATCGAAAGCTCTTCGTCTCATCAACTCCCCTCCTCTGACTAACTGTCTTCAGTCTCTTTCTCACGGCCGAAATGTTGCATCCCTTTCTATGTTTTATCGCTATTTTCATGGTAACTGTTGTACTGATCTTGCTAACTGCATGCCTCCCCTCCTCCTGCGGCCACGCTGCACAAGGCTTTCTTCTTCCTCTCATCCCTATTCTGTCCAACTCTCTAATGCAAGAGTTAACCAGTACGCTCAATCATTCATCCCTTTACTGGTAAACTCTGGAACTCCCTCCCTGCATCTGTATTTCCGAATTACTATTACTTTTCTTCTTTTAAGAGGGAGGTGTCGAGGCATTTGCTCCCCTAATTCTGGTTGACGGTTTTGGCACTTTTTGAACTCTTTGGAGAGCCAGCGCTCAAATGGGCGTTTTTCTAACTTTCTTTTTTTTGCCCTTGGCTGGCCCTCTTCCCTACGTAAAAAGAAAAAAAAAAAAAAATGTGCCCTACGGAATTTCAACAATATTAAGTTATGATGTGAGATATCTACACGTTCTTGATTTTCAACTTTAAGAGATCAGTATTCTTTGTGTCTGTTTTCCTTAAATCTACATCATAGCCAGTGTGGTATAATATCATATGGCCTCTTCTTTTTTTTTTTGTATCATTGACTGTCCTCATGCTAATGTGCTTTGTAATATTGGTACTAAATTTTGCATTGTTTGTTTTGTGTTGTATTTCTGTCAAACAAAATATATTTCCTGTTTTGGTTTGATTTTCTACTTCTACTTCTTTGGATATTGATGATCCTTTGATGTTTAATAGTTTCATACAGTAATTGCTTTCCTCAGTTCTGTCTTTAACTAAATGTTTGGTGCCCTATTACCCAACTTCAGGAGAGGCTTCTCAAGCAATTTTTAATTCCAAAAGGATTAACATTTGAGGTGTGCTGTAATGGTTCCACTGAGGAACCTATATGGCAGGTCGGTTGCCTTATTTGAGAAGAAGGCTGGACACTCTGATCTTCTTAGCAGCAATATATCCTGTGAGGTTGTCTGCCAACCCAGTGTTCAGCCTTTTTAACATAGGGAACCAAGGGGACCCCTAGAGTATACTAATGGTCTGAGGCAGTGTGACTGCCTGGTAGAGATCACCTTGACTCATACCAGAAGGGGCATAGGAGAGTGTAGGGGGAAAGTGCTGTTTTGCACTGATAATTTAGTATAAATGCTATGGATGTGAAGGTGTCATTGGCACAGTGTTTTGTAAAATCAAAGATATGTATTTAACTTCAGCAAGCATGTTTAGTTTGGTCCCTTGTCCCTGGGTGGCCTTCATTTAGATCTTCATCATCTGTGACACTGTATTGCCTCTGCACCTTGCTGCTACTAGTTACCAGCCTTTTTTTTTGTCACTGGTAAAGTTTGGTAACTGCTTGAACCTGTCACAGATGGTGAACTTTTTTGTGATGCTGCTGGGCCACAGCCAGATCTTAAAAAATCAGAGCCACTGTCTAAATGAGACCACCTAGGAACTTAAATGATGTCAGAAGACATCTAGGCTTAACTGGGTTCAGCAGAAAATTTATACCTTCATATGCCAGATTAGTTCTGCCTTTGACATATCTAGCTAAGAAAACTCTGAATTTGTATAGGCTGAAGCTTGTCAGACAGCTTTTGAGAACTTGAGAGATAAACTAGTAGATGCACCCATACTAGCCAAAGCTAAAGTTGGTGAGCCTTTTGTGTTAACTACAGATGTGAACCAATCTCATGTCAGAACTATATTAAGTCAGAAAAGAGGTTGCTGTAGGGTACTTTTCAAAGAAACTTAAGCCAGCAGAGAATCATTATTCCGTCAGGGATAAGGAAGCATTAAATGTCCTAGCGTGCTGCATTTTTTCTCATTTTCTCTGGGGCACCAAATTCACCATTCATACAGACCATGAACCACTTTAAACCATCTTTAAATGAACAACAAGACTTCTAGGATGAATAGATAGATGCGTCACTTAGAAATGTGTCACTAAATGTCCAAAGACACCCATAACATTGTTGTGAATCAGTTAAGTCAGCCAGTTAAAGTCATACATTTTGAACAAGGAGAATGGTGGTTAGGAAAGACATGGGAAGAAATTAGAGCAATGCAAATAGATAAACCAGTATGGTGAATATTAATAGAGCATTTAGAAGGAGGAGCTTTGTCCTGACTTTGGTATGAAAAAAGCACTTTAGAACAGTTTGTGGTACAAAGTAATTAAGAAAATTGATGGAAGTCTGCATAATGTACTTGTTGTCCCACAACCATTAAGAAAAAAAGTAATAGAGAAATCTCATATTAAGCTGTCAGGTCATGTATACAAGCATCAGACAAACTAAAAATGATTTTTATTGGAATAACATGCTTGCTGATGTTAAAAAGTGTGTGAGAGAATGCCTGGTATGTCAAAAACACTTGAGCAGTGCCAGATTGCAACAACTATGGCAGGAACTTTCACCAGGTCATGCTCCTAGAAAAGAGTGTCTGTGGACTTTCTTGATTGTGCATATGGATATCAAGGAATATAGGTATATTTTGATTGTGTTAGATCATTATAGTAGGTATGTCAAGCTGTATGCACCAATGACCAAAGGTACAGAAGAGGTGTTCAAGTGCTACATAAGCGACTTTGGGGACCCCACTAAACATCAGTGTGACAACGGAGGTGAATTTACTACAGTAGCTTTCCGAGAGTTATACTGTAGACGCAACATTCACATTGGCTATGTCACACCGTACCACTCACAAGGAAACTCATTAATGGAGCAAATGCATCATACTGCACTCTCACTGCTGAGGATATCCCTTGCAATGTTTGCAGTTGTTAAGAGACACACAAGTTATGATGACGTCAGCCATATACACCACTACCAATCACACGCCCTACTAGGCTTTCTTCTCATGACTTCCTCCAAGGAATGTTGGTGCTATGTTGCCTTAATCCTTTCGCGCTGGATGTTAAAAAAGCCCGTCTGTATGATATACGGGTGGTAGTGCCTCGCACCCGAGCGCGGGAAACTCGTGCAAGCTTGTCATACTTGTCGTCTTTGTGTATTATGCTGCTATTTTTTAGTCACTATATTGCCTTCGAAGTGGAAAGTGGACACTTCTCTCTTCGGAGAAAGAGAGAGAGAGAGAGAGAGAGAGACAGAGAGAGAGAGAGAGAGTGACATTTGCTAATATTTTAGACACAAGCGGGACGCATGTAGCTTATTTTTCGTGAGGAGGAGGGGGAGGGAGGGAAGGGAGAGGGAAAAAAAGGAGAGAGAGAGAGAGAGAGAGAGAGAGAGAGAGAGAGAGAGAGATATTAGAAAATTTGTTGTTTTTGTATTTGTGTATTTACCTAGTTGTATTTACCTAGTTGTAGTTTTACAGGGCCTGGGCTTTATGCTCGTGTGGTCCCGTCTCCATATCTACACTTATCCAATTTTTCTTTAAAACTATGTACACTCTTTGCTGATACCACTTCCTCACTCAAACTGTTCCAAGTCTCAACACATCTTTTGGAAACTAAATTTTTAACATCTCTCAGACATCGTCCCTTCCTTAGTTTCTTACTATGCGATCTTGTGCTTCTAAAGTCATATTCTTCTCTCAGGATCAGTTTCTCATTATCCACTTCATCCATTCCGTTAATCAATTTATAAACTTGTATCAGATCCTCTCTCTCTTCTCTGCTCCAAGGTTGGTAGATCCATTGCCTTTAGTCTCTCCTCATATGCCATCCCTTTAAATTCTGGAACCATTCTTGTAGCCATTTTTGTAGTCTCTAATTTTCTTATGTGTTTCTTTTTATGGGAGTCCACACAACTCCTGCATATTCCAATCTAGGTCTTATTTTAGTACTTATCAATTTCTTCATCATTTCCTTGTCCATATAGTGAAATGCTACTCCAATATTCCTTAGCAAATTATACGTCTCTCTGAAAATTCTATCAATATGGCTAACCGGTTGATTATTTTCTTCCATTGTCACTCCCAAGTCCTTTTCCTTTTTTACTTTTTCTAGTTCTACTCCATCTCCCATCTTATAGATTCCCACTGGTCGTCTTTCACTTTTTCCCATTTCCATGACATGGCTTTTGTCCACATTGAATTCCATCTCCCATTTTTTGCTCCATTTGTGTGTGTGTGTGTGTGTGTGTGTGTGTGTGTGTGTGTGTGTGTGTGTATTCACCTAGTTGTAATTTTACAGGGCCTGGGTATCATACTCGTGTGGCCCCGTCTCCATATCTACACACATCCAACTTTCCTTTAAAACTATGCACACTCCTCGCTGACACCATCTCCTCACTCAAACCATTCCAGACATCCACACATCTTTGTGGGAAACTATATTTCTTCACATCCTTCAAGCATATTCCCTTGGCTATCTTTTTACTATGCGATCTCATAGTTCTATTTAAGTTTTCCTCTCTCAACGTCATTTGCTCATTATCCACTTGATCCAGTCCGTTCAACAGTTTATAAACCTGTATTAAATCTCCTCTTTCTCTTCTTTGTTCCAAGGTAAGCAAATTCATTTCTTCTAATCTCTCCTCATAGGTCATTTCTGCCAATTCCGGAACCATTTTTGTTGCCATTCTCTGCAATCTCTCCAACTTCCTTGTATGCTTCTTTTTATAAGGGAATCAAACCACTCCAGCATATTTCAATCTTGGTCTAATTACCGTACTAATTAATTTCTTCATCATATCTTTATCCATATAATGGAAGGCTAATCCAATATTTCTTATCAAATTATACGTTTCTCCAAACATCTTATCAATATGAGCCTCAAACTGCCCATGGTCTTGTATTATCACTCCCAAATCCTTTTCCTTTTCCACCTTTTTCAACGCTACTTCTTCACCCATCTTATATGACCCTCTTGGCCGTCTTCCACTCTTCCCCATCTCCATCACATGACTTTTGCTCAGATTAAATTCCATTTCCCACCTCTTGCTCTACTCCCAAATCTTATCCAGATCTGCCTGTAAAATTTCACAATCTTCTTCACTCTTCACACACCTACACAACTTCGCATCATCCGCAAACAAATTGATATAACTGTTTACTCCCTCTGGCATGTCATTAATATATACAAAGAAAAGTATTGGTGCCAGCACTGAGCCTTGTGGGACTCCACTCTCCACCACCAACCAGTCCGACTTTGCATCCCTTATTACCGTTCTCATCTCTCTTCATCTCAAGTAGTTTTCCATCCACTTTAAAACTTTTCCTTTCAGTCCTCCATAAATCTCTAATTTCCATAGCAGTCTCATGTGAGGTACCTTGTCAAAAGCTTTCTTTAAATCCAAATATACACAGTGTGTATGAGTGTGTGTGTGTGTGTGTGTGTGTGTGTGTGTGTGTGTGTGTGTGTGTGTGTATTCACCTAGTTGTATTCACCTAGTTGTAATTTTACAGGGCCTGGGTATCATACTCGTGTGGCCCCGTCTCCATATCTACACACATCCAACTTTCCTTTAAAACTATGCACACTCCTTGCTGACACCACCTCCTCACTCAAGCCATTCCACACCTCCACACATCTTTGTGGGAAACTATATTTTTTCACATCCTTCAAGCATATTCCTTGGCTATCTTTTTACTATGCGATCTTGTAGTTCTACTTAAGTTTTATTCTCAACATCATTTGCTCATTATCCACTTCATCCAGTCCATTCAACAGTTTATAAACCTGTATTAAATCTCCTCTTTCTCTTCTTTGTTCCAAGGTAGGCAAATTCATTTCTTTTAATCTCTCCTCATAGGTCATTTCTGCCAATTCCGGAACCATTTTTGTTGCCATTCTCTGCAATCTCTCCAACTTCCTTATATGCTTCTTTTTATAAGGGGACCAAACCACTCCAGCATATTCCAATCTTGGTCTAATTACCATACTAATTAATTTCTTCATCATATCTTTATCCATATAATGGAAGGCTAATCCAATATTTTTTATCAAATTATACGTTTCTCCAAACATCTTATCATGTGTGTGTGTGTGTGTGTGTGTGTGTGTGTGTGTGTGTGTGTGTGTGTGTGTGTGTTTTCACGAATGTTACAAGGCGGGACGCATGTAACTTATCTTTCGAGAGGGAGAGGGGGAGGGAGGGAACGGAGATGGGGAGGGAGGAAAGGGAGATGGGGAGGGAGAGAGAGAGAGAGAGAGAGAGAGAGAGAGAGAGAGAGAGAGAGAGAGAGAGATGGGAACAGTCTATGACGCATGTAGCTTATCTTTAGTGATTGGTGGAGACAAGGATGGTGGGAGGAGCACTAGGATTTCAAGGACAGCATACGGCGTGTGTAGTTGGTATCCAACACACTATACGGGACAACTGAACTGAAGAAAGCTCAGAAAAGAAATATGACGTCTACTTAGGCGTCACCGTATATGCTACTGGGGGTTCACGACGCCTACATAGGCGTCACCGTATTGAAGGGGTTAAGTGTCAGGGTCTGCAGAGGAACAAGACCTGCCACATGAGATGCTACAACAGACTCATTTGAACATGACAAGAAAGTTTAGGGCAGTGACAAATATGAAATGGGTGAACCAGAAAGTGGAAAAAGGGTCTCTTATGTGAGTGAAAGTAAAAACACTCCTACCTGTTGTCAGTCAAAAATTACAGGCCAAATGAATTGTACCTCATCGTGTCGCAGAGTGCATAAATGGTAGTGCATGCAGGGGATCCTTGCGATTCGACCATTCGCAGTTCGAATTATCGCCAATTTGAATTCAGTTAATTAATACCCAATCCTCAAGGTTTGACTGACTGACTCGCCAATTCGACATTCATATCTTGCATGCCACCCACCCAGTCAAATACGCCGCCACCCCAAATTTGCTGCAAACCTGCCAGGCGAAAGCGTAAACCGACGCTACCCTGTGTGTCGCAGGTGGCGCCACACTACCCTGTTTGTCGCAGGTGGCGCCACACTACCCTGTGTGTCGCAGGTGGCGCCACACTACCCTGTGTGTCGCAGGCGGCGCCACACTATCCTGTGTGTCGCAGGCAGCGTCATACTACCCTATGTGTCGCAGGCGGCGCCACACTACCCTGTGTGTCGCAGGCGGCGCCACACTACCCTGTGTGTCGCAGGCGGCGCCACACTACCCTGTGTGTCGCAGGCGGCGCCACACTACCCTGTGTGTCGCAGGCGGCGCCACACTACCCTGTGTGTCGCAGGCGGCGCCACACTACCACTTTTCCGTCAACTTTTTCTGTCAACTTTGTGAAGACTGTCAACTTTTGTTGACGCTGGTCATCACACACAACCTCGCTTCCGCCTTTGTCGCGATTGTCAACTGTAAACAAATATGGCAGCCCTTCACCTCCAGTAAGCCATTGCTATCTTTTCATTGCTATTTTTGGCCTTTAATGCTCTCTATAAGAAACTCTTCAGACAGCTTTGTCCACTCATAAACAATAGAGCTGCTCATCTTGGCCAATTGTTCCTTGGAAGAGAAGCCTTGGAATGTCGTAGTGCCAGAGAAATGTAAACAAACAACTGAACTACTTTTCACTGCTAGGCTAGCAAAAAAAAAAAAAAAAAAAAAAAAAAAAATATATATATATATATATATATATATATATATATATATATATATATATATATATATATATATATATATATATATATATATATATATATATATATATATATATATATATATATATATATATATATATATATATATATATATATATATATATATATATATATATATATATATATATATATATATATATATATATATATATATATATATATATATATATATATATATATATATATATATATATATATATATATTTACAGGCAACCCCCGTTTAACGAAGGGGTTACGTTCCTAAAAAACACTTCGTTAAGCGAAACTTCGTTAAGCGAACCGATTAAAACAAGTTTAACCCCTGATTTGAACTTCCATTGAAAGTAAGCAAAGCGAGAGTGCATCATAGTACAGTAAAAGGTTTAATGAAAGTAAGAATTATGAAGTTAAACATTTAGGTAGTTTAATTTCAGTCATTATAATGTACACTAATGTATGTATGTATGTAACTTTATAATGTTGATGATCTTAACTTTCTGAAGGGAGGAATAGTGAAACGGGAAAGACACTAACCGGCAACCTGTGGAATGTAAACAAAGTGCGCATCATTGTACTGCATACAAAACTTATGTACCACATTTCCACAAGGCTTTCCATTTTATCCATTGTAGAGTCAAGAGTTCAGGTGGTTCTTTTAGCTTGCAAGGAAGATACGGTCTCACCAGCCTCCTTAATAGAGTCTGCTGACTTGAAAATAGAGACAGTATAATATGGAATCAAGATAGTGGCTAGCACTGCTATAGTTTTCTGACCTCTCTCATGTCTGTGGATAATATCTAGCTTCATTTGGAGAGTAAGAGACTTCCTGGTCTTCTTACGAATACTAGGCCAATTGCAGGGCGTTTTGGTGTAAGTTGAGCTAGGGAAGACAAGCTGCTGCTGAGGCTGTTATGTTTTGACTGGGGAGTGAGTGTTGCGCGTATTGTCCACGAGAGGCTTGATCTTGATCTTGATCTTGATCTTTATTCTATAGGTGTCCCAGGATTTTTCCTGAGGCATGCCTTAGTACCAGCAGCTCCTGGTGTATTCAAAAGCCTGTCAGCTTGTGTGATATGGTGGGGCTTTCAAATTTTGAAAAAAATTACCTGGATAAAACTTCGTTAAAGCGAGTTTGGTGTTCGTTAAACGAGCAGATGGTAGTAAAACGAAACCTTCGTTGTAGCGAAATTTCGTTGTGTGAACCTTCGTTAAACAGGGGTTGCCTGTGTGTGTATATATATATATATATATATATATATATATATATATATATATATATATATATATATATACAGTAAGGTCTCGGGTTACGTCGGTCTCGAGTTACGTCAAACTTGCACTTACGTCAGTCCACTATTAGACGATTTAAGATTTAAAAAATTTAAAATTTATAAATCGTAAAGTGCGGGGTTTATTGTTATTGTTGGCCGCCAGGCGTCACTAGTGGTTACCCACCACACCGCCCACCTCATGCTTGAATACAATAACACTCTACGTACCTCAGTTCCACCACACCGTCGGTTTCTGCGAGGACTTAGGAGTTTCAGCTGTTACTAACTTTGGGCAATTGAACTTAAAATGCCCTTTTCCTCGGCAGTGATAGCACGTGGGCTGGTAATCATACTTGGGAGTTTTAGGGGCCGCCTTCCCCGCCGTCCCATCCTTCGCAGAAGAAGGAGGGGTGGGGGCCTGGGGCTTTCCAAAACCCGTCTTACTGCCGAATCCAGTATTTCGCCTAAAATGGCCTGGAGAGCCCGAGGAAGAACTGCCACCATTCCCTGGGCCTCTCTTAAGACCACCTTCCTTACGACTCCAACTCCCAGGTTGCTGCACAGGACGGTGGGCCAACACATAATCATCAGCCCATGTAGCAGCTTCCTTCAAAGTCCTAAACCTCTTCTCCCTCAACAGAGGTACCAGCTTCTTGTCAGCAATATCAATGAACTGCTCCATAACTACTAACTCCTTGAAAGCCTCGAGAGAGTCAACACCCTTGCTTGCAATCCACCTCTCAAACACTTGCTCCAGTGAACGAGCACACTCGAGGTAGGAGTCACTTGCTCGCTTCCTCTTTCCTCTGAATTGCAAGCGATAGGCTTCTTGTCGCAGCTCATATGCCCGCAAGATATCAGCCTTAAACTCCTCATAATCATCCAGATCATCAGCTGACATTTTATCATAAACTTCCAAGGCTTTTCCCTTGAGTTTATTCGCAACCAAGCCTACCCATCTCTCTCGAGACCAAGCAAACTCCTTGGCTTTCCTCTCGAAGCGAACAAACCATTCAGCCACTTTAGCCTCATCTAACTCAGGCATGAGCTGGAGACTTTGAACTAAAGTACATTCTACACTCTGTTCTCCTCCTCCTCCTACACTGCCAACAACTCCAGGCGTACTTACTGCATGGCGAGTTCTCTCCCACTCCAACTCTCTATCTTTATCTGCCCTTTCTCTCTCCATAGCCAATCTCATCATCTCCATCTCTCTAGCCTCCTTCTCTGCTGCTAGTCTCTGAATTTCTCATTTCTCCTCCATCTCTCTAGCCCTCTTCTCAGCAGCTAGTCTCTGAATGTCTCATCTTTCTTCCGTTTCTCTAGCCCTATCCTCAGCAGCTAGTCTCTTTAACTCTCGCCTCTCTTCTGCTTCTATCTTCATTTTCCTCATTTCCAGCTTCAA
The DNA here is from genome assembly GCF_017591435.1 of Portunus trituberculatus. Taxonomy (NCBI): domain Eukaryota; kingdom Metazoa; phylum Arthropoda; class Malacostraca; order Decapoda; family Portunidae; genus Portunus; species Portunus trituberculatus. Next base: position 30,167,286 of record NC_059304.1, read on the forward strand.
TCGCAGTTCCTCCAGTCTGGCAGCTGACTGGACACTATCAGCAATACTGCTTACTGGACTAGCTCGTCGGGAGCCTCCCCTGCTTCCGATACTTCTGCCAGGGCTAATATATCCCACATCACCTTCACTGGGACCGCCACGTCCGTTATCATGAGACATACGTGCGTCCTCACTAACCCCACGCGCGGTTGACTCATCATACCCACGTGATGAGTCACCGCTAGCCTCCACTGGTGAGGTAAAAAGGCCAGTAACTCCCTCCATGGTGCTCACAGGGACTCGTTCTCATAAAAAAATAAAATAATATAAGTAATAATACCCCACACAATAACACTACACACTATAAAGCACTTGGTTTATCCTGGCGAGGTCGCCACTTTTGTTACGGTCACGGCTGCGGTTAACTGCTACAGCTCACTAGGGTGTTATCCTGGCGAGGTCGCCAACTTAGTTACGGTCAGTACAGTGGGGAATATAACACTCCACAGAGTCCCCACTACTATAAATCACAGCAGCCGTAACACTCAGGTTCTTTCAAGGTCGCCAACAAGTGTATAACTTCCCCCACTGTAAAGGAATCTCCTTAGCAATTCCTTCTCCTCCTGTACCCAACCAAGTAGAATTTATAAATGGTAGATGTTATGTGTAACAGGGCGAGGCCTTAATACCCCCTAGAGAAACCGCCCACAAGGACAATTCCACCCACTTCTCTATGAGGTATTAATGCCTCTCCACATGCCTTGCCCACAGACTGTCATAAATCACAGACTGGGACAACACGTGCAGTATATTAATATACTATCTATTACTACGACAAGTGCTTCCTAACACCTGTCAGACTGACTCCCCTAGCCTACGACTACTAAAACATATGATGTGTACGCCACATCCGGTGGTGTACACACAAGCCCAGACACCACCTACGGGTGACAACAGCCATACAAGGAGTCCAGATACTCGTCACAGACAAGTCTGACGGACGAGAACTATGTACAAACTGGCCAACAGCATGAAGCTTCTCAGCCTTCACTAGCGTGTGTGGCTACAACCACTACAATACAGTGTACTACTGAAGCTATACAAAAGATGATGGGGGCACACAGCCGCCCACCAAACACACTGGTGACCACGGCCACCACAACGACAAACAGGACGAGACAATGCCGCATCTCTACCACGCGTTACCGCCACAAGACAGGATGGACGCAAACAGAAGTGCAGCCAAACCAGCTACACTTCTCCTAGAGCAACAAGCCCGCTGCTCTAACAGTCACGGTCTACAGTTAACAAGCCAGCTACTCAAAGGAGGGCACAACTCCCAAACCGATAACTAGTGAGCACCTAGAGAAGCCCAGCAACACGTAGCTCGACTCTGCCAGAACCACGAGCGTCCGTGTCCACCTCAGCTGAAGATTACCTTGGTACTGACTCGCTCGCCAGACAACGAGAAACAGGGAGAGGGAGGCGGGTTGTCTGCTCAACAGAACAGCCCGAGGGGCCCGCGCTGGGTGGCGTCACACATACGCATATAATATAATTAAATAAAGGGGAAATAATGCGGTGCCCTTATATATATATATATATATATATATATATATATATATATATATATATATATATATATATATATATATATATATATATATATATATATATATATATATATATATATATATATATATATATATATATATATATATACCATATTATTGGTTGAAAACTCGATAATATGCTTTGAAAGTACAAAAACTCGAGTTACGTACAAAATCGACTTACGTCATGTTTCAGGAACGTAACTCTGACGTAACTCGGGATCTTACTGTATGTATATATATATATATATATATATATATATATATATATATATATATATATATATATATATATATATATATATATATATATATATATATATATATATATATATATATATATATATATATATATATATATATATATATAGATAGATAGATATAGATATACATATACATACAGTGATACTCCGCTTAATGAACGTTTGTTTAACGGATTTCCGGTTTAATGTACTATATATAGTTAGACCAAAAGACCGAACAACGTACAACCACATCCGTTTTAGCGAATTTTCTGGGTTTGAACTTGCCGGGTGAGGGACCAAATGCAGTAGTTTCGCTGTGATTGGCTGGCTCCCCGCCTCTGTCTCTAGTGCTCCTGAAGCTGGATCCAAGATTCTTTAACAATGTCAGAGCAACCTGTTGCAGCGAAATGGCATCCATGAACGCTTGGAGGGACGGTGACAAAGTTGCTTTCAGGTTGCTTTGAAGTTGCTGGGAACACCACCTCTGGAGGTGGTGTTACTGTCTTATGTATGCATTTATGTTCACAAAACAACATTTCTATTAGCTTTTTACAAGCCTTGCCCCCAAGAAAGGATTGTTTTGTAATGCATTAAGTGAAATCTTACATGGAATACCAAAAAATAAAGTGGAGACGAGATGAGCCACAGACGAAGCGGGAGACTCACGGCCACTCGGCCGCTTCTTCTTCTTCTTCTTGTGACCCTTTTGCTTGCGTGTTACTTTCATCATGATGGTTATGTTTTCACTCCTCTCTTATCTGCTATAATGGAAATCATATCTTAGTATTTATATACGCTCATGCCACGAGGATAACCTTGACTCCGTGGCACTGAGTGACAGTGAATTACTTATGAAATACCGCTGTATTTCATTAATAATTCACTGTCACTCAGTGCCATGGAGTTGAGGTTATCCTCATGGCATGAGCTTATATGAATACTGAGATATGATATCCATTATAGCAGGCAAGAGAGGAGTGGAAACAAATATCATGGGAAAAGACAGCACGCAGGCTAAAAGGGTCACAAGAAGAAGAAGAAGCGGCCAAGTCGCCACGAGTCTCCCGCTTCGTCTGTGGCTCGTCTCATCTCTGCTTTATTTTTTGGTATTCCATGTAAGATTTCACTTTATGCATTACAAAATAATCCTTTCTTGGGGGCAAGGCTTGTAAAAAGCTAATAGAAATGTTTTGTGAACATAAATGCGAGAATCTGAGAGAATTTGTGCGTAGCTCCTTTAACTAACAATGACTCATATGACATCATAAAAGTAGTGGTAGACCGGTGGCCCAATATGCTGCCAAACGTGTGTGTGTGTATATAGTATATATATATATATATATATATATATATATATATATATATATATATATATATATATATATATATTTTTTTTTTTTTAACCCATGTGGTATATTGGGGACCAGCCCAGAGCGCATCCCCCCCTATTTCCATTATTTCCTATGGGAAAATTACGTCCGCTTAACGAATTTTCGCTCTATGAACAGTTTTGACATCCCCTATCCTGTTCATTAAACGGAGTATTACTGTATATATATATATATTGTGAGGGCCAGCGCATTATTTCCCCTTTATTTAATAATGTTATATGTATAGCCTCTGGCCCAGGCGTGGGCTGTTGCTGTTCCGCTGTGCGGCCACACCCCCTCTCTTTGTTTCCACCATTTAGTGCGCCTGCGAGCTTCACATTAGTACAGAGGTAGCCTTCAGCGGAGATAGACACGCGCTCTTGGTTCGGGCACAGAGTGGAGACACGTGTTGCTGGGCTGTTCTTGTTACTCGCTAGTCATTGGTCTGGGAGTTGTGCCCTCCTGTTGAGTAGCTGGCTTGCTACTGGGTAGACCGTGGCTGTGTAGGACAACGGGCTTGTTGTCCTAAGGAGTGTGGCCGGTTGGGTCTACATTTCCTGTCTTGCGTTCGTCCCCTCGTGGTGTGGCGATGCGGAGAGACACGTTACTGTCTCGTCCTGATTGTTTGTTTGCAGGTGGCCGTGGTCACCAGTGGGTTTGGTGGGCGGCTGTGTGCCCCCATCATCTTTTGTATAGTTTCAGTAGTAAACTGTATTGTAGTGGTAGTAGCCACACACACTATTGAATGCTGAGAGGCTTCATGTCGGCCAGTAGTGCGTAGGGTTGTCCGTCAGACTTGTCTGCGACGAGTATTTGGACTCGTGTATAGCTGGTGTCACCCGTAGGTGGTGTCTGGGCTTGTGTACATCACCGGATGTGCTGTACACATCATATATTGCAGTAGTAGTAGGCCAGGGATGTCAGTCTAACAGGTGTTAGTAAGCACTTGTTGTAGTAGGATAGTATAAGTATATAATATACCGCGCGCGTTGTTCCGGTCTGTGAGTTATCACAGTCTGTGGACAAGGCGGGTGGAGAGGCATTAATACTTCATAGAGAAGTGGGTGGAATTGTCCTTGTGGGCGGTTTCTCTATGGGGTATTAAGGCCTCGCCCTGTTACACATAGCATCTACCATTTATAAATTCTACTTGGTTGGGTACAGGAGGAGAAGGAGTTGTTGAGGAGATTCCCTTGCAGTGGGGGAGATTATACACTGTTGGCAACCTTGAAAGAACCTGAGGGTTACGTCGGCTGCGAGTTGTAGTAGTGGGGGCTCTGTGGAGTGATTTATAATCCCCACTGTACTGACCGTAACAAAGTTGGCGATTTCCCAGCATAACCGTCTAGTGAGCTGTAGCAGCTAACCGCAGCGGGGGGGTGAACCGTAACAATATATATATATATATATATATATATATATATATATATATATATATATATATATATATATATATATATATATATATATATATATATATATATATATATATATATATATATATATATATATATATATATATGTGTGTGTGTGTTCAAATATATTTACATCTACTTATCAAGATTTTATTGATTTGAGATTATTGCATCATTCCAATTAACAAGAAAATTAATTTTATTATAAAAGTGTTAATTAGAATCCATAGATCTTAATTGGACTAAAATTTTAATTTTGTCTGACTCAAAACAACAGAAAGCCACCTCCAGCCTCAGCCCTAAGAAGCACAATTTCCTGCCTTTCAAAGATAAGCTTGAGCTTATAAGAAAGTGTGAGGCAGGTATAGCTCAATGCGTTGCTGCAACGCAAATATGTGTCCCTAGATCAACAGTATTAACAATTTGAAAGAACAAGGACAAGTACCGTGAGACTGCTGCAAGTGTTTTTGTTTCCAAAAATATACTTACTGTACAGCACCCTAATGTTATTAATAAAGAAAAGTTAGATATAAATGAAGCCTTTGATAGTACTGATTTAGTCTTAAGTTAGTGTTTTCTAGAAATTATAGTGATGTTTTGAGGGGCTCTAGGCTGGAGGTTCGTCCCCCTAATTCATAAGAATCTTATGGGAAAAATTGCTTCAGGATTCGAATAAACGCTGATTCAACTGATGTAAAGCCCTGTCAAATTGCGAGGACCCCCTGTACTGCTTGTTAAATGTGTTTGATGGAATAGAGTTACAAGGGGTTACAAACAATATGAAACTATATATAGGGAAGAAGCAGTGGATAATAACCTGAAGAAGTGTTCATACCTGAAAATGTAGAACAAGAACCTTTAACACTGTGCAGAAGATCATCCCCTTGGCTCTTTGAGGAAATGTAGATGAGCTAGGAAAACTATAATTCTTTTTGTTACTCTTTTGGTTGTTATTTTTGGTATTATATTTTTGTGTTTGTGTTTTATGGGGGGAATTACTTGTATAATGTATTTGGTACTGTAAGATCTCTGGCATATAACCTGAGAATAAGATGTCTTGTAAGGATGACACATCTTTCACCCAACATCTCAATTAGCGAACTTTGTAAATCATTTCATGAACATAAGGGGAAATTAGTTAACTAGATGTATTATCTGAAGTTATAGGCTGAATGTGTGATGTCTGGGTGCACATATTTTAGATTGCCAGAACAGATTTGTGGACTATAGTTATCTATGTCTAGAGCATAGACACCTAGGGAGAAAATTTAATGTAACTAAATCCAAAAGTTATAAAATCCAAGTCGTGTTAAAAACACTTTCCCCAGGTATGTAACAATCCAAACCCTATGAGAGGTTTCTGAAGCAATTTTTAACCCCACTAGGATTCAATTTTGAACTGTGCGATGTTAGTTCCACAGAAAAGCCTAGATGGCCTTATTTAAGAAAAGCAGCCATTTTGGCTTCAACCTCCTTAGCAAAAATATATCCTGTGATCATATCTACCAACCCAGTGTTCAGCCCTCTTAACATAGGGAACTGGGAGGACCCCAAAAGTGTAGTGAGGTTTAGGTTTAGCAAGTGTGACTCCCTGGTAGAGGTCACCTTGACCTATACCAGAAGGGGCATAGGACAATATAAGGGGGGCAAGTACAGTGTTGCACTAATAATTCAGTGTGAATGTCATGGGTGTGAAGGTGCCATGGCATGGTGTTGCTTGTGTAAAATAAAATATTCATGTTTAGCCTTAGCAATCGTGTTTAGTTTGGTCCCTTGTCTCTAGGTGGACCCGAGTTGAAACTTCATCATTTTTGACACTGTATACTGCCTCTGTCCCTTGCTACTACTTACTACCCACTACCACATACTGTAAGGTCATCGCTACATCCTGTTCTCTTATATTTTTCAATTATGCTTATATTTGTCCATCCTGCTTTGTATAATACCCAATTTTTTATATAGAGACCTGTTTCACCATGTTCTTTGTGCTTTCTCATCTCATTTCTAAGGAGCCACTGCATAGTCATTTTTGGTTCGCTCATTAGAAGCCATGGGAATAATATCAGATTGATTCTACTCCCATGGCTGTAAGCTGTAAAAGTCTCTAAAGTTGTGCTTAGTGTATATAGTAGTTGCTTCTATATAAACAAGAATATGTAGAAGACACCTCAGCTCCATAAAGGCAGTTTCTAAGCAAAGTAATCTTACCATATGGTTACCACATCACCAGGAATTTCAACACTGTTTCATCACCACTGCAAATTGGCCACAACAAACTTCTAAGATATTCACCGTTTCCTTAATTCCTTTTAGAATTTAATCTAACACCAGAGAACTTTGTTATTTAACTAAATAGTAATTAATGATAGGTAATTAGTTATTAGCCAGTTGATATTTAGCCACTATCACCAGTCAGTAAGTTCATTCCTGGTATGCATGTTGTTTTGATTCACTACTTTGCAAATTAATTGTAGGAGCCTTAAGTGAACCAGAGACTGCTCCAGGGATACTTCAAATTTATTTTTATTCCTTTATCACTGGATCATTTATTTCCTTTTACTCTAGGGAATCTTTTCTAACAATATGAAATGATATTAATTTAATTTGTTGCAAGTCCTCGAGATTGTCTGCCCAATTTTTTTTTTCTACTTTATAACAAAATTTGTAGCTATGTGACTTGTAATGACAATTATTATGATAAACATAAGACAGTCAAAGAGAATGAAAAAGAAATAATATAAACTGATTTCATTAATTTGATTGCCTTAAATATGGAATGACTTGTGTCTGAAGAAGACTGTAGATTGGTGGAGAAGGAGGTGAAGGTATGTTGTTTGAACCTATGGTAACAACACTACAGTACTTATTGTTAAATGCTAGCAAAAAATGTACAAAACTAAAAGAAAAAGACTGGGAAAACACTACAGGAATTCTTCCACAATGAGCAAGCAATGGCTACACTTGTCAGGACAGTGTGTGCATACTTAGCAGTCACTGTACTACCTTGTGCATAATGTACATTTCCACTCATAAAACTAGACAAACTGTCAAACATCGATAACTCGGACCCTGATAACTCGGATTTCGTGATAAGTCAGACTCTATTTGACCCAGGGATTAAAGTCCGTATTGAACTGCCAGTCCATTTTTTTATTTGAATTTTTTTTTTTTATTTCTATTGACATTATCAAAAATCTAATTCCAACAAAAAATTGCATTTTTTGTTGTAGTGTAAAATGATACCAAACAAAAGTTGATGAGCATTTATATAAATTTTGTGAAAATATTTGAAGTGTAAAAAGACACTTCGAGATATTCACTCCTAAAGATTTTTCAGAATTTCATCCTTGTTTTGCTATTTGTATTCATCTGATTGACATGAAATTTTCACTCATTATTGTTGATTCAATGGTGACTCTCTGGAACATGATAGCATGATAATGTATCAGATCTCCATTTGTCTACAAAATATTATTAACTTGTACATTGCAAAAAGTTTAGGGTAATCATTTCTCTAACTAGGCTGCAGTACACATTAATTGGTCACTTCCTCAGCTGGGTTTGAAAAGTAGCCTGTGATTGAGCAGCAGCTGTGAACCCCCATTGTGAAGGGAAGGGACTCAAGGGAAGAGGAAAGTCAAGAACGGATTAGTAACAGCCTTGTGTTACTTACCCACAACTCTCTCTCTCTCTCTCTCTCTCTCTCTCTCTCTCTCTCTCTCTCTCTCTCTCTCTCTCTCTCTCTCTCTCTCTCTCTCTCTCTCTCTCTCTCTCTCTCTCTCTCTCTCTCTCTCTCTCTCTCTCTCTCTCTCTCTCTCTCTCTCTCTCTCTCTCTCTCTCTCTCTCTCTCTCTCTCATTATTATTATTATTATTGTTATTGTTGATATTATTATTACTATTATTATTGTTATTATTATTATTATTATTATAATTATTATTATTGTTATTATTATTGTTGTTATTATTATTGTTATTATTAGTATCATCATTAGTAATATGGTTCCCATATATAAGAGCGGAAGGAAGGAAGAACCTTTAAATTACAGACTGGTATCACTAACTAGTGTAATATGCAAGATGCATGAAAGAATAATAAAGAAACAATGGATCGAGTTCCTTGAAGACAACAAATTAATATCAAATAGCCAATTTGGTTTTGAAAAGACCTTGAAGACAACAAATTAATATCAAATAGCCAATTTGGTTTTGGAAAAAGACGGTCGTGTGAAACTAATTTATTGAGTTTCTATTCTAGAGTAGTTGATAGAGTACAAGAGAGAGAGAGGGATTGGTTGACTGTATTTATTTGGATTTAAAAAAGGCATTTGACGAAGTGCCACATACAAGATTACTATGGAAGTTAGAGGAGAAGGGTGGCTTAAAAGGAAGCACATTGATATGGGTAGAAAATTATTTGAGGGGGAGAGAAATAAGGACAATAGTTAAAGATATGAAGTTCAAGTGGAGAGCAGTAGAAAGCGGAGTGCCGCAGGGATCAGTATTGGCACCAATACTTTTCCTCATTTATATTAACGACATGCCAGAAGGAGTGAACAGCTACATAAATCTGTTTGCAGATGATACGAAATTGTGCAGAGTTATAAAGCAAAAAGAGGATTGTGAAATACTGCAAGAAGACCTAAATAAGATCTGGGAATGGAGTAAAAAGTTGGAAATGGAATTCAATGTGGACAAAAGCCATGTCATGGAAATGGGAAAGAGTGAAAGACGACCAGTGGGAATCTATAAGATGGGAGATGGAGTAGAACTGGAGAAAATAAAAAAGGAAAAGGACTTAGGAGTGACGATGGAAGAAAACAATCAACCGGTAAGCCATATTGATAGAATTTTTAGAGAGACATATAATTTGCTAAGGAATATTGGAGTAGCATTTCACTACATAGACAAAGAAATAATGAAGAAATTGATAGGTACTATAATAAGACCCAGATTGAAATATGCAGGAGTAGTGTGGACCCCTCATAAAAAGAAACACATAAGGAAATTGGAGAGACTACAAAAAATGGCTACAAGAATGGTTCCAGAATTTGAAGGGATGACATATGAGGAGAGACTAAAGGCTATGGATCTACCAACCCTGGAACAAAGAAGGGAGAGAGGGTATCTGATACAAGTTTATAAATTGATCAACGGAATGGACCAAGTGGATAATGAGAAACTGATCCTGAGAGAAGAATATGACATTCGAAGCACAAGATCACATAGTAAAAAGCTGAGAAAGGGAAGATGTGTGAGAGATGTTGAAAAATATAGTTCTCCGCAAAGATGTATTGAGACGTGGAAGAGTTTGAATGAAGAAGTAGTGTCTGCAACGAGTGTGCATACTTTTAAAGTAAGATTGGATGAGTGCAGATATGGAGATGGGGCCACACGAGCATAAAGCCCAGGCCCTGTAAAACTACAACTAGGTAAATACAACTGAGTAAATACACACACACATTCTGGGATTTAAGGAAAAGTTAGATAAGAGTAGATATAGAGACAGGACAGCATGAATTTGAACTCCTCCTGTAAACAACAACTAGGTAAATACAAACACGCCGTACCACCGCTGTGCTATCAAGACATTTCTAAGCAGCTCCCAGGGAAAGCAGTTCAGCAGGCATCGGAGCCTAGCCTAGACATATGTATGGGGGGTAGGGGGCCATAGGGTTCTCCTGTCTCAATAATAAATAAGATATGGATACCCTATAGACAGAAAAATGGAGAGAGAGAGAGAGAGAGAGAGAGAGAGAGAGAGAGAGAGAGAGAGAGAGAGAAGAAAGTCGGCGGCACAGCCAAACATATGACACCAAAACAAACACCATGTTGTGAAAATCAGCGATATATTGAAATGCCTGTTGGACTGAGGAGATTGACTGAAGATAATATGAATAAACACTTTCACGGATTTAAGGAAAAGTTAGATAAGAGTAGATATAGAGACAGGACAGCATGAGTTTGAACTCCTCCTGTAAACAACAACTAGGTAAATACAAACACGCCGCACCACCGCCGTGCTATCAAGACATTTCTAAGCAGCTCCCAGGGAAAGCAGTTCAGCAGGCATTGGAGCCTTGCCTAGACATATGTATTGGGGGTAGGGGGCCATAGGGTTCTCCTGTCTCAATAATAAATAAGATATGGATACCCTATAGACAGAAAAATGGAGAGAGAGAGAGAGAAGAAAGTCGGTGGCACAGCCAAACATATGACACCAAAACAAACATCATGTTGTGAAAATCAGCGATATATTGAAATGCCTGTTGGACTGAGGAGATTGACTGAAGATAATATGAATAAACACTTTCCTGGATTTAGAGATGAAAGAGGCAATATGAGGAGACTGATAAATGTGGAAAGAGAGATAAGATACATTAAAGAAGTGATGTCAAGTTTAATGAACAAGCAGGACAGACTGGTAACAGAAAACACCAAGCTGAGATTGAGATTAGTGAAATGTAAGAAAGTCAGTGTAATAAATCAGGGAATGAAGGAGGAGATACATGAGATAAAGAACAAAATGATATATTAAGGACCACATGTCATGACTATGAAGACTCCTTAACGAACCTACAGAAAAAAAAGTACAGGATGGGATGGAAGACAGAGTAGGAAATGGAATGGGTGAAAACAAGCAGGAGGAATTACAAAATGCATGGAAACAGGAACAGGAAGAGGAAAAAGTAAAATTTTCAGAGGTAGTAAAGACATGAATTCAGAAAAAAAACAAAGGTTATACAAGTAATTAAGGAGAAAGAAGATCTAGTGAGAGATACAGTGGATAAGAGGAAATGTTTCTAAATTTTTGGGATGAAGGAAAATAATCCAAACAATTTCATAAGAATGTGAAGAGAGAGAATTGGCCAGAACTATTATCAAACAGGTCCAGGAAAGCACACAGTTGGACCAGGAAGTGGAGGAAGTGATTAGGTTGGGAAAATTTACTGAAGGGGGTAAGAGACCAATGAAAGTGAGAATTAGTTCCCAAGTGAAGGTGGAGGAAATTATGACAAGGAAAGGGAAGCCGGGTGATGATACTAAACGTAAAGATATATGGATAAAAAGAGACATGAACCTAGAAGAGAGGGAAAAAGAGCAAGTGCTACAAAATGAAGTTAAGGAAAAAAAACGAGAAAAAGACAGAGATTGAAAAAATAATTTTTATTGCAGGGTTCTGGATATGAGACTAAAGAAGTGGTGTCTATGGAAGAAGGAGGAGACAAGAAATTAAGAGTGACTTATACTGATATGGATGGGTTGTTATCCAGTATGTTGAAGGGTAGGGATTATTTGAAAGAGAAAAACCGGATGTAATGTGCATCATTGAAACAAAACTAAGAGAGGAGATACTTGTCAACTTTAAAGAGGAGGGATATAATACCTGGAGGAGAGACAGGAAAGATAAATGGGGTGGAGGAGTGCTAATAATGGCTCATGATGATATATGTGTGAAGGATGTTCAATATGGAGAGGACAAAGTAATGGGAGTAACAGTCAAAACAGAGAAGTTGAAGAAGAGAAAAATCATAGATATGTGCCATCTAGGACAAATACATGGGGAACTGAAGAACAAAGTTATGCAAAGAAAGGTGATTAAGTGCCTAGATAACATGATAAGAGATGGAGGAATACTTTTAGTTAGAAACTTTAACTGTAAAAAGTAAACTGGAGAGAGATGGAAGTAATGGATAATGCTGGACAGTGGAGCGAGGAAGTGTTACAGTTGACTATGGTTAATACAATGGATCAGTGGGTGTAGGAGTCAACAAGGTACAGGGAGGAAGAAGAACTATCGTTGCTTGACAGTATTTACAAAGAAACCAGATCTCCCTCCAATCATACAATATCTTAGTCCTGTGGGAAGAAGTGATCATGTGACATTAGAGATGCAAATACAAGAAGAGGATGGGATAAGTTACAGGGATAACTACAAAGGAGAGAGATTGAATTATGCAAGAGACAATTAAAAAAAATTAAGGATCTATTTTGCTGATATTGAATGGAGAATCATTATATATGGACAGACAACACAAGGGAAATATGAAATACAGTAATTGCCCGCGTATCTGGATTGCCATTATCCAGAATTCGCTACTATCCGGAGCTGCCCCCAAGCGTATTCAAACCTACCGCGTGAATGATCCCTCAATTCCGCTAGGCGGCAGCATTTACTCTCATGCCCTCCCGGAGCTGGATCCAAAAAATTTTAAGGGAGGCGTCCGATTCAAAGACCAAAAAAAAAAATGTGAAAATTTTTTTTTTGTGGAAAAAAAATATATAGTAGGTATACACGTTAGCTGTTATTTCATGAAGTTTTATGGTGAAACAGGTATACACATTAGCCATTATTTCACGAAGTTTTATGGTGAAATGTGCTTTGGTTTCCATTTAAGTGCCATTTAAAGATCCCGTACTCAACCACGTGCGTTTGTTTACATCAGCAGAGTCAGTTTCATTTTCTCAAAAACTACGAAAAAAGGCAAAAATCTTAACTTTTTTTTAGTGGACATGATACGGCAACACTGAAAGTCTATGGGTGGCGTCAATCAAGGCACCAGCGAGGCTCAGTAGGGGAAAGCTATTAGAGAGAGAGAGAGGTTGTTACTGTGTCTCTCGCTACCCGCCCTTCACTCTGCTAAACAGCACGTAATTTATTTACTACATCCTGCTTTTCACCTACTGCCAACCATGGGATGGGTGTCTAAGAGGAATAAGCAGAGGAAGGACGCCTGGAATATGAGTATGGAGGCTCAAACAATAAAAAGAGCGTGTTGAACCTGACACCTCAAATGCTCCAGTACACATCCTCGCGTCACCCACCACCACCACCCTCACCACCGCCACACCATAGCCCACCACATCTCACACAGAACAAAGACAAGGAAGTGAAGAAGAAAAGGCCTCATTACTCACAGTTAGAGAAGCTCTTCTACAAAATATTGAGAAAGGAAATGAAGATGTGGAAAGTAACGATGAGCTTGTCATGCTGATGAAAAGAAGGCTGAAAAATCTTCTTTCCTCTCATTATTCTTGCCCAGATCCTGCCTTTGACTACAGTTTCAAGCCTGATGTATACGAGAACACCATAACTATGCACTGCACAACATGCAACTTGAAGAACACATCACAACCAGAAAAAGTGAGAGCTGGACATCGGAAGAGAAACCTCTTCAGGACCAACATATCATTGACAGGAGGGGGACTAGGAGCCTCATATACATCTAATTGTATTATGAGATTGTAGATAATAAAAAAGAACATAGAGTAAACCTGAATAAACTTCCTAGTGTGTTATAACGGGATTGAGATCGATCAATAAACTTTATCGGCCTGTATCTCAAAATTCCCCTTCTAAAATCTATTTTAAAGCCAATTTTAGCCTCATTTCAATGAAACAAAAACTAAAAAGGAGAAGAATACTTCTTCTTTCAATCCATGTCGCTATTTTTTTTTTATATATGTGACCTGTAATTTTGTATTAATATTTTTTTGGTCAAAAAAAGTAAAAAAATAAAGATTTTGAAAAAAAAAATCATTAAACAAAAACAAAAGATGAAATGAAAAATCTAATGATGTGTAAACCTTTCACATTATAACACGTCTTTGCCACAGGAAAATTAAGGTTATGGAGCAAATAATAACGCCAGAATACACTCGAAAGTTTTAGTTGAAATTATAATTGCACGGCGGGTTTGGGGACTAGAATGGGGATGAATGTCTAATATTGATGTACATGTTCCCAATACTTCACAACATAAAAATCAGAGTGTTTCATGCATATTTACTGGAGATATGAAGAACCGATCTAAATTGGATGCTCTCCCTAATAACGTCAGAGCAACCTCCTGCCGTGAAATGGCATTTATGAACGCTTGGAGGGACGGTAATGAGGTTGCTGTCAGGTTGCTGGAAACACCACCTCTCGAGGTGGTGTTACTGTCTTATATATATACAGGCAAGCCCCGCTTAATGAAGGCTCACACAACGAAGTTTCGCTACATCGAAAGTTTCCTTTTACTACCATCTGCTCGTTTAACAAACACCAAACTCGCTTTAACGAAATTTTATCCAGATAATTTTTTCCAAGTTTGAAAGCACTGCCGTATCATGCAAGCTGACAGGCTTTTGAATACACCAGTGCCTCTCGTGGACAAAACGCGCACCACTCATTTCCCTAGTTCAAAACAATAACAGCGTCAGCAGCAGCTCGTCTTCCCTCGCTCTACATGCCACCAAAACGCCCTGCAATGTCGCCTGGCATTGCTAAGAAGACCAGGAAGTCTCTTACTCTCGAAGTGAAGCTAGATATTATTCACAGACACGAGAGGCAAGAAAACTAATAGCATTGCTTCACACCATGGCTTGACTCCATCTACTGTCTACCATTTTCAAGTCAGCAGACTCTATTAAGAAGGCTGGTAAGATCATATCTTCCTTGCAAGCTAAAAGAACCACCTTAACTCGTGACTCTGTAATGGATAAAATGGAAAGCCTTGTGGAAATGTGGTACATAAGTTTTGTATGCGGTACAATGATGCGCCCTTTGTTTACATTCCACTAGTTGCCAGCTAGCGTATTTCCTGCTCCACTCTCCCTCCCTTCATAAATTTAAGATTATCAACATTATAAAGTTACTTACATACATACATACATTAGTGTACATTATAGTTATTTAGTCTTAAATTAAACTGCTTAAATGTTTAACTTCATAATTTTTACTTTCATGAAACCTTTTACTGTACTATGATGCACTCTCGCTTTGTTTACTCTCAATGGAAGTTCAAGTAAGGGGTTAAACTTGTTATAATTGGTTCGCTTAACGAAAATTTGCTTAACGAAGTGTTTGTTAGGAATGTAATCCCTTTGTTAAGCGGGGTATGCCTGTACATTGATACTCACAAAACAATATTTTTATTACCTTATTGCAAACCTTGCCCCCAAGAAAGGATTGTTTTGTAATGCATAAAGTAAAATGTTATATGGAACACCAAAAATAAAGCAGAGATGAGATTGGTCACAGACGTGGCAGAAACTCGCAGCGACTCGGCCGCTTCTTCTTGTGACCGTTTTAGCTTATGTGACTCTTTCACCACGATATTTATGTTTCCACTTGTTTATTGCCTGTTATAATGGATACCACGGCCCTGTGTTCATATACCATCATGCTATGAGGATCACCGTATGTTGAAGTGATATAATTATAATGTGGAGTAATTATTTCTCATCTTGTCCAGTTTTATACCTCTGTCTAAACACAGTCTTATGTAATAGTGTTATTGTGAAAGTATGTGATGTATAGTTGTGATGATGAAGGTAATGAGGAAAAGAACATTGTTTGAAAAGATCATAGCAGTCTTATGATATAGACAGAGGGTGGAGAAGCATGGTAGTGAGAGATGGTTTAAGGTGAGGGTCTAGGTCTATGAGGGGGAGATAATACGGTGATGGAGGGGAAGTGAGGTTTCAAGGTTAAGCTGTTGCCCACAACTGTCTGCAGTTAATGTTTTGTTTCTTGTTGACTTCTTTTCTTGAAGTTTCTGATTCTAATTCTGTCAAATTTACTCCTGTAAGGACATAATTATTTCTGAAAAATTAGAGAGCTAAATGACACATGACCCCTCTTGACACCTGATCACATGCTGAGTCACTGAGTAAGAGAGAGACACACTAAAGGTTGAAATTCATCAAGAGAAAAATATTCATATAAAAGTTTTTGCATAGACATAAGCATTAAGTGATTCGTCATTTTTTAGGGCTTGAGTGATGCTATGATACAACCACACAAGATATTTATAAATTGGTTCCTGATGGAAGGGTATTTAGTTATCAAAAAATAAACTGCAACATGTGGTATTTTAGGGTCTGAAGGTTTCAGAGAGAATAATCCCAAAATAATTTTTTTTTTTTTTTTTTTTTTTTTTTTTTTTTTGGGGGGGGAGTGGAATTCATATAAGCTGGACATTCCCATTTATTGAATCACCCTTTCCCCTTATTAGTTCGAGTTAGCAAGGGTCAACAGTATAGTTACCTGAGACTCGGGACATTCTATGAATTACTCATTATGTGGCGCACTTGTAATGCAAAGTTTCACTTTTATATTTTATATTAAGATAATTGAAATAATGAACTTATGCATGCATATCATTACAACCACCAGCAAATATATCTGTCCCCACTATGTAGAATTTTCTGAAAACTGGCTACACTCCTAATAGAGAACTGTACAGCACATGTCTTACGAATTAGGCCATAATTGTCACAATGGTCCGAGTTGGATTCTGGTATTTTTTATTGTCTTGCCACTTATGATGATAAATGATTTTTATTAATTTTAAGTTTTACATGGCTTAATGAAATGTAATGTGTTGGATAGTGTGTGTGGCCTGGTGACTCCATGGAACTACCCTCTCATGATGTTGAGCTGGAAGATGGCTGCTTGTCTTGCTGCTGGTAATACTGTGGTAATCAAACCAGCCCAAGTGTCCCCACTTACTGCTCTCAAGTTTGCTGAGCTTTCTGTGAGAGCAGGTATTCCTCCTGGTGTGATAAATGTCCTTCCAGGAACAGGTGAGTGTGCTTGAGGTATAATGTAAGACATCATAATCATGTTTTGTATTTAGTGATGAGAATATTATAAGAAAAACCATGAGAAACCATTTATCACACGAGTAGAGAAATAAATAACTCCAAATGATGGCCTATTTTGATTATAAATTAATTGATGAGATGAAAATGAGTGAAGTGAAATTTTCATTGAAAATTTCTGTGTTAAGAAATTAATCAGTAAACTGAGCAATAGTCATATTTCTGATGCACAATTATCAGTATAAAAAGATTTAAAAAATATTCTTTCTTATTTTATAAAATGAAAAATTGCATTAAAAAGTGTAAGAAAACCAAATATAGTCAATTTTATACATTAGCTATATAGGTGTTGTGATGTAGTGAAGTTGTGCAGTTTTTTTCATGTGGAGCTAGTGAGCAGGGAGGGAGTGCTTCAGTAAACTGGTAAATAGTAGTTGTGGTGGTGAGCCAGTTGATTGATGGATAGTTGTTGTGATGGGGAGGATGATGCTTAGATAAAGGACTAAATGCAGTAGACATGGACATAAGAGAGAAAATAAGGAGCATAACTCAAGCATTACTGTGTATTTTCGTTGGGTAACTGGTATTTTCGGTTTAAAGGGGGTAAGGGCAGTAAGAAACCAATTGCACGTCATCTTCACTTTTGTGATGTCATGTTGTGTCCTCCCATTTAACCTTCTTGTGTTTCACTGACCATGAGTTTGTTTTGGTATATACAATGTAAGCATCATCACATGGGTAATTTCTTTTTGATGACTGGTGTTGTTTTATGTCAGTCACAAATAAGTACAAATTTTATACATTTTTACTTTGCCAAAAAGTTTTTTTTGTTTGTGATTGAGAAGTAATCATCATTTTGTTTACATAAGTTAAGCCGTTTGTGATTTTATTTAAGTGCCACTGATACCTTAAAGTTATCATGTCACTGCCTCAAAATCTAAACTTTAGCCTTATAAAATGCAAGCTCATTTTCTGAGACTTTCATTGGAAAAAAAGGTGCATCTTATAAACCATCAAATACAGGCAACCTCCGCTTAACAAAGGTTCATACAACAAAATTAAACTCCCTAAAGATTTAATTTCATAATTTTTACTTTCATTAAACCTTTCACTGTACTATGATGCACTCTCGCTTTGTTTACTCTCAATGGAGGTTCAAGTCAGGGGTTAAACTTGTTATAATCGGTTCGCTTAACAAAGTCGCTCAACAAAGGTTTTTTTAAGGAACGTAACCCCTTCGTTAAGCGGGGATTCCCTGTGTGTGTATATATATATATATATATATATATATATATATATATATATATATATATATATATATATATATATATATATATATATATATATATATATATACAGGCAACCACCGCTTAATGAAGGGGATACGTTCCTAAAAAACACTTCGTTAAGCGAAACGATTATAACAAGTTTAACTCTGATTTGAATTTCCATTAGGAGTAAACAAAGTGAGAGTGCATCATAGTACAGTGAAAGGTTTAATGAAAGTAAAAATTATGAAGTTAAACATTTAGGCAGTTTAATTCAAGTCATTATAATGTACACTAATGTATGTATGTACTTAACTTTATAATGTTGATGAACTTAACTTTGTGAAGGGAGGGAGAGTGAAACGGGAAAGACACTAACCGGCAACCTGTGGAATGTAAACAAAGTGCGCATCATTGTACTGCATACAAAACTTATGTACCACATTTCCACAAAGCTTTCCATTTTATCCATTGTAAAGTCATGAGTTCAGGTGGTTCTTTTAGCTTGCAAGGAAGATGCGGTCTCACCAGCCTTCCTAATAGAGTCTGCTGACTTGAAAATAGTAGACAGTAGATGGAGTCAAGATGGTGGCGAGTAATGCTATTAGTTTTCTGGTCTCTCTTGTGTCTGTGAATAATATCCAGCATCACTTCGAGAGTAAGAGACTTCCTGGTCTTCTTAGGAATGCTAGGCCACATTGCAGGGTATTTTGGTGGTAAGTTGAGCTAGGGAAGACAAGCTGCTGCTGACGCTGCTATGTTTTGACTGGGGAGTGAGTGCTGCGCGCTTTGTCCACAAGAGGCTTGATCTTGATCTTGATCTTTATTCTACAGGTGTCTCGGGATTTCTCCTGAGGCAGGCTTTAGTCTTTAGTACCAGCAGCTCCTGGTGTATTCAAAAGCTTGTCAGCTTGCGTGATACGGTGGGGCTTTCAAATTTGGAAAAAATTACCTGGATAAAACTTCGTTAAAGCGAGTTTGGTGTTCGTTAAACGAGCAGATGGTGGTAAAATGAAACCTTCGTTATAGCGAAATTTCGTTGTGTGAACCTTTGTTAAACAGGGATTGCCTGTATATATTAATAAAGGTTCACACAACGAAATTTCACTACAATGAATGTTTAATTTTACTACCATCTGCTCGTTTAACGAACACTAAACTCGCTTTAACAAAGTTTTATCCAGGATATTTTTTCCAAGTTTGAAAGCACTGCCATATCACGCAAGCTGACAGGCTATTGAATACACCAATGCCTCTCCTGGACAACACGCGCACCACTCACTCCCCCTGTTCAAAACAATAACAGCATCAGCAGCAGCTCGTCTTCCCTCGCTTAACTTAACAAAAAAACGCCCTGCAATGTCGCCTAGCGTTGCTAAGATCTCGAAGTGAAGCTGGATATTATTCACAGACACATGAGAGGCAAGAAAACTAATAGCATTGCTTCCCACCATCTTGATTCCATCTATTGTTCCATCTACTATTTTCAAGTCAGCAGACTCTATTAAGAAGGCTGGTGAGACTGTATCTTCCTTGCAAGCTAAAAGAACCACCTGAACTCGTGACTCTACACTGGATAAAATGGAAAGCCTTGTGAAAATGTGATACATAAGTTTTGTATGTGATACAATGATGCACCCTTTGTTTACATTTCACAGGTTGCCGGTTAGTGTATTTCCCATTTCACTCTCCTTCCCTTCATGAATTTGAGATCATCAACATTATAAAGTTACGTACATACATACATTAGTGTATATTATAATGACAAATTAAACTGCCTAAATGTTTAACTTCATAATTTTTACTTTCATTAAACCTTGCACTGTACACTCTCGCTTTGTTTACTCTCAATGGAAGTTCAAATCAGGGGTTAAACTTGTTATAATAGGTTTGCTTAACGAAGTTTCGCTTAATGAAGGGTTTCTTAGGAACATAACCCCTTCGTTAAGCGGGGTTGCCTATACGCTATTTTTTATCTGCACTGAAGACTGCTGTATTTTTATGTAGCCTAACATTAAGTAATAATTTCTTCTACCATAAGAGCAAGACACAAACATTTATTTGTAGTAAGATATGGAGCGTGAACTCACCGTAAGTTGCCATACATCATTTTAAGATATATGGATGCAAATTGTATGCTGCCAAGTTTAAAAGTAGCCCTCATATCATATGGTGAGTGTCATAATTACATGGTGTTGTTCACATGATATGTCTTAGTTTACAGGTTAACAAGAGTTTGAAGTTGATCAGATAAGTATAAAATCTGAAAGGATATGGAAGAGATGTGCTATACAGTATAGGTAGGTCTAGATAAGGAGAATAAAGTTAAATGGAAGGTAAGTTGTGCTCTTTATCTTACAAATATGGGGATGGATAGCTGTGGATGAAAGGGTTCAATATATGCTTTGATGAGGAGCAAAATATGGATAATTTAATATGCTTAGATGTTTGTGCATAGCCAAGGAAATGAGACGTGAAAAAAAAAGGAAAGTACTTTTTTCTCATAGTGCATAATGTTTAATATGAACTACTATATATGATATGCAGGCATAACAATAAGATTAAGCTCATAGGAAAAAGTTTATCTCTCTTTACATGTAAACTCTAGAAAGAAGTTAATATATTTTCGTAGTTTAGTAGTGAGCTATTTTCATTTTGTAAGAATGCCTTAAATTCTCAAACTCACAGGAACTTATAAGTTATTTGTCATTTATATATAGTGTACTTGCAGAAATTAAGCAATGAGTTGTTTCAGTGTCCAACTTCTTTTAAATCCTTATATATATATATATATATATATATATATATATATATATATATATATATATATATATATATATATATATACACTGTAATACTCCGCTTAACGAACGTTCGTTTAACGGATTTCCGGTTTAACGTACTATATAAAGTTAGACCAAAAATCCGCATAATGTACAACCTCATCCGTTTTAGTGAATTTTTTGGGTTTGATTTTGCCGGGTATGGGACCGAACGCGGTAGTTTCGCTGTGATTGGCTGGCTCCCCGCCTGTCTCTAGTGCTCCTGGAGCTGGATCCAAGATTCTTTAGCAACATCAGAGCAACCTCTTGCAGCGAAATGGCATTCATGAACGCTTGGAGGGACGGTGACAAGGTTGCTTTCAGGTTGCTCTGAGGCTGCTGGGAACACCACCTCTAGAGGTAGTGTTACTGTCTTATATATGCATTTTTGTTCACAAAACAACATTTCTATTAGCTTTTTACAAGCCTTGCCCCCAAGAAAGGATTGTTTTGTAATGCATTAAGTGAAATCTTACATGGAATACTAAAAAAATAAAGCAGAGATGAGATGAGCCACAGACGAAGCGGGAGACTCACGGCCACTCGGCCGCTGCTTCTTCTTCTTCTTCTTGTGACCCTTTTGCTTGTGTGTTACTTTCATCATGATGCTTATATTTTCACTCCTCTCTTATCTGCTATAATGGATATCATATCTTAGTATTTATATACACTCATGCCACGAGGATAACCTTGACTCAGTGGCACTGAGTGATAGTGAATTACTAATGAAATACCTCGGCATTTCATTAATAATTCACTGTCACTCAGTGCCACGGAGTCAAGGTTATCCACATGGCATGAGCGTATATGAATACTAAGATATGATATCCATTATAGCAGGTAATAGAGGAGTGGAAACAAATATCATGGGGAAAGACAACACACAGGCTAAAAGGGTCAAAAGAAGAAGAAGAAGTGGCCGAGTCGCTGCGAGTCTCCTGCATCGTCTGTGGCTCATCTCATCTCTGCTTTATTCTTTGGTATTCCATGTAAGATTTAACTTTATGTATTACAAAACAATCCTTTCTTGGGGGCAATGTTTGTAAAAAGCTAATAGAAATGTTGTTTTGTGAACATAAATGCAAGAATATGAGAGAATTTGTACGTAGCTCTTCTAACTTCCAATGACTCATATGACATAAAAATAGTGGTAAACCGGTGACCCAATATGCTGCCAAACGTATATACCTATACTTTTTTTTTTTTTTTAACCCATGTGGTATGTTGGGGACCAGCCCAGAATGCATCCCCTCTTATTTCCATTATTTCTTATGAGAAAATTATGTCCGCTTAACAAATTTTCGCTCTACTGATAGCTTTGACACCCCCTATTCTGTTCGTTAAGTGGAGTATTACTGTATATACATGTATATATATATATATATATATATATATATATATATATATATATATATATATATATATATATATATATGTATTTACACAGGTAACTCGATTTACGCGTGTTAGATTTACGTGTTTTTATTATAACGTGACTGAAAAAATATTATAATTGAATTTGCCCGATCGGTTTGCTCATTCACGATTTGGCCCAACTGCATTTTCAAACTGAGCACCAGACGCAATTTCAAACTGTGCGCCAGAAAGTTCCACTGCTGGCCAATAGGTGGAAGCTTTGCTCTTCTTGTGACTCATTTGCAGTCTGCCTGCACTGAGTACAGACGGAATCTCTTCAATCTGCCTATAATTCACCAAGATGGCCCCAAAACGTCCTTCATCTTCTTTTGCACATGGGGTTATTTTTGATAAAGTGGTAAAGCTCAGAGGAACATGGTAACTGACTGTGGTGTGAGTGGTGAAGGCAGTGACACAGTGAGTGTTGTGTTTATATATTCTTTGTTTTGTTGTTTTCTCTTATTATTTTTCACTTTCTCTTATTATTTCTTGCTTTTCCCTTTACTTTAAATACACTTATAGTATTTATAATAGTAAATAATAAAAAACATGTTAACTTAGCCAAATAAATAGAGTACAGTAATCGTCCGCATATCCGGATTATAGCAGCGGAATGTCCTCTCCGAACCCCTTATAAATTGAGAAAAACATGTACATAACCCAAATGGGTAAGAAAACAATGAATGAAAGTACATTAAATGATTGTGTATACAATAATGACTTACTGGAGAATGGTAAAATGATAACATATCAGATACCTGCTTCTCTAGAAAATGTGAGGGTTGGGAAGGTGCCATCAGCAGCATCATGGCAATCTGCTGTTTCACTGCTGAACTGGACACTATCTGAGTCATTATTAGTGTGTTGAGGTGAGATAATGATAGTGAAGTATTTATTGTTTGTCTGGTACAGCTTTCTACTTGTCTCAACATAATCTTTTGTAATAGTGTTATTGTGAGAGCTATGTCATGTGAAGTTGTGATAATGAAGGCAATAAGAAAAAAAAATGTTTGAAAAGATCATAACAGTCTCATGATATAGAGAAGATGGTGGAGAAGCCTGGCAGTGAGGCATGGGTGAGGCAGGGTCTTGGAGGGGGAGATAACACGTATGATGGAGGGGAGAGGGGAGGCCAGAATTGAAAGTCTAGCTGTCTCCCAACAATACATTTGTTTGTTTGTTTCTAGTTGTCTTCTCTTCCTAATGTTTCTCACTCTAATTCTCATCAACTTATACCTGTCAGGCAAAAATTAGAGAGCTAAATGACTCCTGGCCAAGTACTGTGCAGGGCGTGAGTCAGGTTATGACACAACCACACAAGGCATTTAAAAGTGCCTTCCTGATGGGAGGGGTATTTAATTATCAAAAAATAAACTATACCATCTAGTAATTTAGGGTCTGAAGATTTTGGAGATACAATAGTAATCCCAAAATCTTAAATCCCCCAAAATTAAATAAATAAATCTTGCATCTCCCTAAAGGGGATGGGGAATTCATGTAAGCCAGATATATATATATAAAGTAATTGCCCACATATCCGGATTATAGCAGCCAAGGCCCTGGCAGATACATGGAATTTCCTCTCCCAACCCCTTATAAATTGAGGAAAAAAAAACATGTACATAACCCAAATAGGTAAGTAACCAATGAATGAAAGCATATTAAATGTATAATCTGAAACAAAAAATGGTACATAAGCAGTACAAGGGGTGGTGGGATGTACACCCAATAACTGCTGCCACTTAGCGAGATCGAGGGATCGCTCGTGCGGTAGGTTTGAATATGCTTAGGGGCAGCTCCAGATAGTAGTAAATTCCGGATACGCGGGCGATTACTGTATTTTGTACAAATTTTTTTGGACCACATCCTGCATCGCCCATATTATCTATTGTTTCTTATGAGAATTACATGTTTGTTTTACACAAATTTTGATATACGTGATGACTCTTGGAACACATCTATCGCGTAAATCGAGTTACCTATATATATATACAGGAAGTCCTCATTATATGGTAGTTCTTTATCCGATAAAGTCACAGTTACGGTATTTGAAAATTACTACCCTTGATTCGATGTACGGTAAGAAAAATTCACAGATACAGTATCTGCTCATGTCATCCGAGGGGGCCCAGCGCAGGGGAGCGGGAGTGATGACGTCATCAACGCCACACCTCCCTGCCACTCACAGTACTGACTTTTAACTTGACCACCCTTGGAGCCTATTATCTCTTCCCCTCCCTCCCTTTTTTTAATTGCATTACATGTTACTTATATTCATTACTAATTAGATGAATAAATGGAATATTAAAGGATCTATTGTAAGCACAAATATATTCAAAATAATCATGGCAAACATTTAAAGTCTACTACCAGCGGCAAACCATGCAGCAACTGATAAAGGGCACAGATGGGCCTGGCAAGCCCACTATCAGAGAATGGTGGAATTCATAAAACATCAAGCATGCCTTAGATAACATCAAGTCATCTTGGGACAAAGTGAAGATGTCTACCATGAACTTGGCGTGGAATAAAGTATGGCAAGAATGCGCGCATGACTTCCCAGGCTTCACTGAAGACTACATTGGTATGATCAGAAATTACAGAGTAAATCTGTGCCATCATCAACTTCGATGAAGTTGATAATGATGATGTTCAAGATCTTTTGGAAAGCCATGCTGAACCTCTCTCAAATGATGAACTTATAGAGCTAGACAAGGCATCACAGGAGACAGAAAAAGAGGGAAACGAGGAAGAAAAACCTGTGCGTGGCTTGGACATCAAAACTCTTAGAGAATCTCTCGGTGGTATCGAAAAAGCTCTGGAAACCCTGAAGGAATGTGACCCAAATCCTGCCAGGAGTAGCAAAATAGCTCATGATGTAGAGAAAAGTGTCAAAATTTATCAAGAAATCTATGAAAAAACACAAGAAAAACCAAACAGTCCTCCATCTACTCCTTCTTCAAGCTAGTCAGACATGCCATCCCTGTCACACCTACCGACCCTGCTACAGCTGGCCCTTCCTCCATATCCATTTTCTTCAAACCAGTGAAACGTGCCGGCCCTGCTATAGCTGGCTCTTCCACATCTGTTTCTGACAGTGCAGACGACAACGTCTTATCCTCGTCCGTCCACTCAGTGGAAGATGAGTAAGGACTGAAATCCCTACTGTCCCTTAGCCTCGGGAGAGACATCATCTGATAGAATACATGGCGAGTGAAAGCTAAATAAAAATGTTTTCTGTTTATTTCTTTTGCGCAGTACTTTACATTTTTTTTTCATGACTAGTTTAATGTATTTTAATTTCTAAAGGGATGACTTTTGACGTGCTGGAACACATTCCCTATTATTACATGTTATAATGGGCTCGGTATACGGTAAATTTGATTTATGGTAAGGTTTCCAGGAACGCATATGTACCGTATAAGAGAACATACTGTATATAATAATTATATATATATATATATATATATATATATATATATATATATATATATATATATATATATATATATATATATACAGGCAACCCCGTTTAACAAAGGTTATCACAACGAAATTTCGCTACAATGAAGGTTTCGTTTTACTACCATCTGCTCTTTTAACGAACACCAAACTCGCTTTAATGAAGTTTTATCCAGGTAATTTCTTCCAAATTTGAAAGCCCCACCGTATCATGCAAGCTGACAGGCTTTTGAATACACCAGGAGCTGCTGGTACTAAGGCCTGCCTCAGGAGAAATCCTGAGACACATGTAGAATAAAGATCAAGATCAAACCTCTTTTGGACAACACAGGTGCTGCCAATACAAAGGCCTGACTCAGAAGAAATTCTGTGTCACCTGTAGCATCAAGATCAAGATCAAGATCACACACACCACTTACTCCCCAGTCAAAACATAACAGCGTCACCAGCAGCTCATCTTCCCTAGTTCAACTTACCACCAAAACGCCCTGCAATGTGGCCTAACGTTCCTAAGAAGACCAGGAAGTGTCTTACTCTCGAAGTGAAGCTGGTTATTATTCACAGACAAGAGAGAGGCCAGAAAACTAATAACATTGCTTGCCACCATCTTGTTATAATCGGTTCGCTTAACGAAGTTTTGCTTAACGAAGTGTTTTTTAGGAATGTAACCACTTCGTTAAACGGGGGTTGCCTGTATATATATATATATATATATATATATATATATATATATATATATATATATATATATATATATATACATATATATATACAGTAATACTTAAAAATATGAACGCCCTAATATATGATTTTTGTTTTATATATGACGAAAAATTTCATATAATTTACGCCTCAAAATATAAATATACAGGCAACCCCCACTTAACGAAGGTTCGCACAACGAAATTTCGCTACAACGAAGGTTTCATTTTACTACCATCTGCTCGTTTAATGAACACGAAACTCGCTTTAACAAAGTTTTATCTAGGTAATTTTTTCCAAGTTTAAAAGCACCGCCGTATCACGCAAGCTGACAGGCTTTTGAATACACCAGCGCCTCTGGTGGACAAAACACGCACCACTCACTACCCCTGTTCAAAACAATAGTAGCGTCACCAGCAACTCGCCTTCCCTCGCTCAACTTACCACCAAAATGCCCTGCAATGTTGCCTAGCGTTGCTAAGAAGACTAAGGAGTCTCTTATTTTCAAAGTGAAGCTGGATATTATTCAAAAACACGAGAGAGGCGAGAAAACTATAGCAATGCTCGCCACCATCTTGACTCCATCTACTGTCTCTACCATTTTCAAGTCAGCAGACTCTATTAAGAAGGCTGGTGAGACTGTATCTTACTTGCAAGCTAAAAGAACCACCCAAACTCGTAACTCTACAATAGGTAAAATGGAAAGTCTTGTGGAAATGTGGTACATAAGTTTTGTATGTGATACAATGATGTGCCCTTTGTTCACATTCCACAGGTTGCCGGTTAATGTCTTTCCTGCTCCACTCTCCCTCCCTTTATAAATTTAAGATCATCAACATTATAAAGTTATGTACATACATTCATTCGTGTACATTATAATGATTTAAATTAAACTGCCTAAATATTTAATTTCATAATTTTTACTTTCATTAAACCTTTCACTGTACTATGATGCACTCTCGCTTTGTTTACTCTCATTGGAAGTTCAAGTCAGGGGTTAAACTTGTTATAATCAGTTTGCTTAACGAAGTTTTGCGTAAAGAAGGTTTTTTTTAGCAAAGTAAACGCTTCATTAAGCGGGGGTTGCCTGTATATATACAGTGTTCCCTCGCTATTTTGTGGTTCGACTTTCGCAGCTTCACTCGCTGTTTTTATACATACTCATAGATACGTTCTGCTGTGTTTTCACTATATCTCGGGGTCTGTGGCGTCACTTATTAATGTTGTACATACAGTAATTTGGTAAGTTGGTGTGTAATAACAACGAGAATGTACGTAAAGCATTGTACATGTATTGTTCGTATACATATGCATCCTCACCCAACATCTTCCCTTGTTGTATCCAAGGCCCATAGAATAAAAGGTCGACCTTACGTGCTGCTCTAAGGGAGTGAACCAGCTGATGTCATAGTGACATCAGTAGGTTCACCAACAGGGGAGCTTTCTCCCAGGATGTGTCTTCTTGCATGGAAATTTCACGCTCTCCGTTTGCCAGCTGAGCAAATCATACTTACCTGGCACAGGAGACAAGTTTTGTGAAGGCTTCTCTGCCCCCTATTACTGCCCCACACCCTCTACTTGCCAGCAGGTCTCTCTCTCTCTCACTCTCTCTCTCTCTCTCTCTCTCTCTCTCTCTCTCTCTCTCTCTCTCTCTCTCTCTCTCTCTCTCTCTCTCTCTCTCTCTCTCTCTCTCTCTCTCTCTCTCTCTCTCTCTCTCTCTCTCTCTTTGACCATTGTATCATTATCATATTTAATGATCTCAATACTCTTGCTGTTATTAATTATTGTTATTATTATTATTATTATTATTATTATTATTATTACTCTAATTAAACTTTTGCTCTTATTATTATTAATATTAATATAGTGTTGCTGTCTTCGTTATTATTATTATTATTATTATTATTAGTTATTATTTCATTTTTGCATTACATATATAACTGAGGCAATCTATATATACACAAGTAACTGAATGGGGACCTCTCAATAACTAGACATCAGAAATTTACTTCTCAATAAATAGACATCAGAAATTTACTAATGTCTTAAGGTGCAAAATTACCAGAGAAAAAAATAATGGTCTTCATTTATCACATTCTACATACTACATATTATACACTACTGATAATTAAAACAGTCACGCACTGCACAACTCAGCATTGTGACTGATGTTGGCGCTGAACAGAGAGAGAGAATGGGAGAGAAAGAAGCATGTGAACACCTACCAGGCAGCTTGCTAACTGAACCAAATCCTCGCTCTGAGTACTTGTGAACCCGCTGATGCCACAGATGTGCATATTAGACCCATTTTGAATGCCTTGTAGGTATACCTTCTATTCCATTGGCCTTGGTTGTATCTTGCCAGTCTCGTCCATGCTGTTTACTGTCTCGCATACTGTATCTTAGTGTTGTGTTCGCGACAACTTTTTTTGTTTAAGTAGTGAGTTGTTAAGCCCTTACAATGCCACCTAAGCCCTGTGCCCCTGCGAAAGCTTCCTCCAGTGAACCCAAGAGAAAAAGGAAGATAATGACCATCAGTGAAAAAGTGAAATTTTTACATATGATCAAAGAGGGCAGAAGAGGGTGAGTGATGCAGTGTCTTGCAAACTGTAAAATACGGTATGTCTTCCTTGCTCTCTTGGGTGTATCACCGCCAGCTGGAGACACAGAAGGGCGCTTGGGAGCCATGGTAAACACTGGGCACGAGAGAGGGAGATGTTGCCACAACCACGCGTAGGTAAACAACGAGGCTGCTTGGCATGCAGCCGGGGTGAGGGGGATGCTGGTGGTGGGAAACAGTTAGCTAGTGACACCTTTTGGCTGCATTTCTGAACTAAATCACCGCGCAAATTTTAACTTTATTGAAACCGTATAATTCTTAGGAATTCGTACAATGTGATGAATAACCCCTATTTTTGGACACCATTTAACTCTGAATTCATATAAATTGAAGACTACCTGTACAGCCATATTATCATGACACTGATAAGAGTTAAGATGGTCATTGGCAGTGCTGTAACAGGGTAAATTCTGTCTTAGCATTTATGATGACATCACAAGGTTAAAGTATGTCATAGATAGATAGACGTCTAAAATATGCCATTTTGTCTCGTTATGATCACATCACTAGCTATGACACTTTGTAGAATGTGGCTCCAGAGTCTCAGAACTGCCTGTGTTTGAGCTGCTTGGCAGTTACTTGGGTACAGCGGTTTCAAGATTCTTCTAGATATTCTAGAATACAGGCAGGAATGAGTACAGAGTATACTGATTCCAAGTCCTGAGGGCTAAAAGACCCCGAGCCTGGAATGGATAGTGTTAATCATACATATGGCATACAGGCTTTTGATGTTGCTAAGAAACAATTGGTGGATGAAGACGCAGCTGATGTATATGAAGATATATTTGCATATATCATAATTTCTAAAATTTCTTTCTACTTTATTATTTATATGTAGTGTTTTCACAGGTACATCCTGATAATCTGGTGCACTCCTGCTTCCTTGCTTGTTGGATTAGTGGAATTTCACTGTATACAAAAAAGTTGGTACTAACACCACCTCTTATTGGTACCTTCCCTATTTCTTTACTAACTAATATATCTTGTGTGTCCATTCAATTTATTTCTTCTCCCTACTTTGACATCTCATCTATTTTCCCACCAGCTTTTACTACTACTTATACTTATGTTGTGTATATGTGCTACAGGTAGTGTATGCGGGCAGGGCATTGCTGACCATAAAGATGTACGGAAACTGGGATTCACAGGCAGCACAGAAATTGGCCAAGTGATTATGAAGTCATGTGCAGTGAGCAACTTGAAGAAAGTTTCACTGGAGCTTGGAGGAAAATCTCCCTTTATCATCTTTGCTGACTGTGACCTTGATAAAGCTGTGAGAATGGTAAGCCAGCCGATAGAGCTCTTGAATATCATTTCAAGAATTTATGATTAAAGATTTATAAGGTGTTTTATATAATAAAAACAACCAGGACAAACTTTTTATATCTTTCATCAATTTAGAGATTAGTCCAGCATCATTATCCAAAAAGTAGTGATTACAATTTGGGATCAGAATGAAAAATACTGATTATAGTGATATATTCAACAGGGAATGAGCAGTGTCTTCTTCAACAAAGGTGAAAACTGTATTGCTGCTGGGCGTCTGTTTGTGGAGGAAGCCATCCATGATGAATTTGTGAAGAGAGTTGTGGAGGAATGCAAGAAAATGGTAAGTGAACAATTACTTGTACTCTATAGACATGTCTGGTAATTTTCTTCTGAGGGCTTCCCAATCCATCCCTTCATCTTCATCATCATCATCATCATCATCATTATCATCATCATCAAGCAATTGCTGGGCAAAAACATTTCTCCATTTCCCAGTCATTTGTTTTGCTAGTTGCATGTCAATTAGAAAATACAATATGAATTGTATTTGCACTGTAATTACAATAAACCCTTAGTTTATCATGGGGTTATGTTCCAAAGACACCAGCTAAGTACACTAAAATCCATGTTATATTGACAGTATCTCTAAAATGCTTTATTGTTTTAACAAGTAAATTGAGCAACGGGATCCCTGCAGTCATATCCTTTGCATGCAGTTATTAACATAACAAAAGTTCTCAGAAATAATTTTTACTGATATAAGATGAAAGACTACATGGAAAAATATAGGAAAGCTAAACATTAGTTCATTATTAAATATACTTTAGTTCAGGTGTGGTGGTGTAGTGAAGTTAACTAAGCAGTTTGTCATTTGAAGCTAGTGGGTGGTGAGTGGTGAGTGAGAGTTTCAGTGGTAGATAGTTGTGGTGCTGAGTGAAATGATAGGTGGAATAGTTGTTATGGTGGGGAGGAGGATAGATATCTAGATAAGACAGTGTGGTAATAAACAGTATGAAATTTCTTATAATTTATGATCTTTTTTTATTTGTAATGTAAGCTACACTGTTTTATTTTTTAAAATTTTTATAACGGTAAAGCACAATTACTTACGTATAATAAGGTAGAGAGCGTGGACTCACTCACCCTAAGTTGTCAAACATCATTTCATGACATACGGGAATAAAATGTATGTTGTTAAGCTTAAGAAATAGCCTCACATATGATGTAAGTTACAGTGACACACTGTTTATTGTATGACATATGTCATATGATCGGAGCTGGGGTTTGTAGTACCAAGTTGTGACTTTGTGATTTTACTGCTTCATGAATTTCAAAGACTCAAAGTCAAAAGTAGCCTCACATATGATGTAAGTTACAGTGACACACTGTTTATTGTATGACATATGTTATATGATCGGAGCTGGGGTTTGTAGTACCAAGTTGTGACTTTGTGATTTTACTGTTTCATGAATTTCAAAGACTCAAAGTCAAAAGTAGAAAATGTTTAAAAAAAAGTCACACCATCAATTTTACGTGACTTTTGCCACAATTTTTCTAAAATTCAATTGCCGCAGCTGTTTAAAGCCACCCTATGAGCTTAGAAAATATTGATTGTTTAGTTTAGTTAAGGAGTAAAACTATTTTTCAGTTGGAAACTGGGATGATATTTAAAAAAAAATTAAATCTGAATCTGTCAGCATTCGGTGCTGACAGAGGTGCTGCCTTGTGCTGCAGGAGTTAAAGGTGCCTTGGTTACTTTTAATCTTGCATGTCTATCACCCTCTACAAGCAATTTAAACATATATTGTCATTTTCTTTGTCTTTTCATCTTTTTTTCTGATTTTTTCATGATTACATGTACTTTTGGTACTGTGTGAATTTCCACTTCCCCACAAGAGCCAAGACAGAACATGGATGACCAGTAGATATTAGATTAGACTGTGTTTGAATTTTAAATGCATGTTTCTGCTATCGTGCTAAATTTTACTTTGTAATTAATTAACAGAGTTGCACCCAGAAAACAAGTTGCAAAGTTGCAAGTTGAATTGGAAGTGCCAAAAATAACGTATTTGGTGGCTCATAAGACACGCCCAGTTTTGGCAGACATGGAAATGAAAAAGGTAAATTAGCAGATTTAGGCTCTGAATATGAAGTGAAGGATTTCACCTGGCATTTGAAGATCTTCACATGCATTTAGATCATTATTATATTCCAATATTTTTGCATTTAAAAACTTTAATATTTGCTATAGTCTGTTCACTTTAGTCTGAGCCGTGAAGCCGAGCCTCATTTGAAAGGAGGCCTTTATAACACGGTTTACTTATCATCATATCCTTTGGATATATTTAAAGGAATGCTGTTATAAATTATTGCATTTCATAAAAGAATGTCTCCTGAACGGTATGCAACTTCCAAATTATAGTTATAAGATAATGTAAGCGAAATAGAAAATTATTTATGGGAAAGTATGACTCGGGAGGGAGGGCGCGGCGGAGTGTCAGCAGTGTCTTAAGACACACTGCTGGTTCACCTTGATCCAGTTATAACTGGATTACGCTCCCACCACGACCATTCCTCCGTGCCCTTCCTCGCGAGTCATACTTTCCCATAAATAATACTCTATTATTATCTTCTAACTATAATTTGATAGTTGCATTACCTTCAGGAGAAATCCCTTGATGAAATGCAATAGTTTGAAGCAGCATTCCTTATAATATATACACAGAAAATGATGATAAATAAACTGTGTTATAAAGTTATCGCAATGCAGCCTTCACTTCAACTCGTCAAAACTTTTTTATTGTTGCATATTGCTATTTTTTCCTTGAGTATCGAAAGTTCTGCATTCACTGCTCAGGCTAAAGGTACTAACAGAAATTATCTGTCATGTGCATGAGACAAGATATAAGGAATAAAACATAAACATGTATCACAAGAGCCGTCAGTACACAGCCTCTCAACACAGTGAGCTGGGAGCGTGCCAGCCAATCAGCTCTTGCCTTACCTCCATCCTCACCTCCTGGTCGTGCTGCCCACCGTCACTTGCCCGTCACCGCCAGTGGCACCGTCTCATAAATAATTATGTAATTCGCTTACATTATCTTTTAACTATAATTTGGAAGTTGCATATTGTTCAGGAGTCATTCTTTTATGAAATGCAATCATTTATAACAGCATTCCTTTAAATATATCCAAAGGATATGATGATAAGTAAACCGTGTTATAAAGATGTCGCGAAAAGTTTTCCACTTCAACTCGCTAAAACTTCTTTATAGTTGCTTATTAATTGTTTTTCCACAAGTATCAAATCTTCTGCATTTACTGTTAAGTGTAACGGTACCAACAAAAACTGTCTGTTATGTGTATAAGATGAGATATAACGAATAAAACAAAAGCATGTACCACAAAGCATTCATGACGCAGCCTTTTAACACAACGTGAGTGAGAGAGGGGCCAGCCAATCAGCGGCTTCCTTTCAAATGAGGCTCGGCTTCACGGCTCAGTTTAAAGTGAACAGACTTTAGTAGCCTGTGTACCTATCCTGTTGTGAGTTGTAAACATCTACCTGGCATATGGTGTCGGCAGTGACTGTGAGAGACTACTGGTCTAATAATTTGTTCACTTTTTTGTCATCTTTATTTATTTTACATGCATGCATGCAAGATAAGAATGCTAAAAGAGAAGTGCAATTTTAATTGTATGAAAGTGCGTCTTACCTCAAGGAGTGATGACATCACACTGTAAAGAAAAAAGTGAAGCTTGCTGGTGTCAAGATCAAGATCACTGACTGCATGTTTTGTTTTGGAACACATGTAATGCATGGTGTATGGTTACTGAGGCAGTTTCTTCTTTACTGGTGTTTTGAATTACCAGTAAGTATGATCTATTGTATGTTGTATTAGAGCTTCTGTTGCTAGCAACCACATCCTTAGTGCTGAACCTTGGGCTCAGTACACAGGCTTATTTCCTCAGACTTTTTTTTTTGGAGAAAAGGTGTATCTTATGAGCCATCTAATATGATAGTCTCAAAGTTGCAATCACACTGGGTCTGGTGGTAAAGTTGCAAAGTGAAAGTCCCACTTGAAAAAAAAAAAAATTAAAGTCACACCCAGCTCTGCATGCAACTGTTTTAATGGTATAAGATGAATGATTGCATGGAAAAGTACAGTCGTATCTCAGGTAATGCAGGCTGGTTGTACAGGGAAACAGCCGCATTACTCGAAACCATGTTATGTAAAGCATAGGTTGTATGGGAGAAAAAGGCAATTCGTTCTGGCCATTTTGTGAAAGTTCCCCTTTTTGAGCATTAATTTTATCACTGAAATCATATACAGTGGTGCCTTGGAATAATGGACACATAGAGGGTGAGGGGTTGTCCATTACCACAAATTACTCATTACTGAGAGCAGTTTCTCTGTGAAACCCTTTTTTTAGTAGTTTATTCTCCTTTAATAAAAACTATCTTGATAATTTAATCCATCTTATTCTACGCTTAATGTTGAAATAATAGTTCATTATTGAAGTTTATTATTTAAGAAGTGTACAGTGATAAAAATTTGTCTTAGCAGGAATAGATGTATTAAAGATATAGCTTCACATTTGGTGTAATGGCTGATTCCCAAGTGGTCCAGTGGCATCCATAACAAGCATTAATGACTGCCTGAAGGACATTGCTGAGGTGACAATGGAGAGAAGGAAGACAAGGTATCATCAGAGTCAGAGTAGGCTACTTCCACACTATTGCCAATTCTCCATAGATCACAGGCTTGTCTTTTTTCTCTAATGCTGCTCCAGCTCCTTTCTGTTTCTATTTTTCTTTCTCTTCCACTGTTTTCTATATAAATTGGTGTGATTCCAAAATTACTTCCAAAATCCTTTTAACTTTTGTTCCACATTGCCATTGAGGTAAAGCTTAAGGCATTTTCTCTATACAAAAGTGTTCCTTCATTCTAAACATTGCATCTTAACAGGGAAGAGCAACCCTGCAGGCTCACACCTTATGCAGTCTTCCTATAGAGCATTGCCCTGCTGCAAACTTGCTATATGGTCACCCTTACAGCCAATCCAAGGTAGTAATTTGATCTGCAATATGAACAAGTACTTGTCGAGGAGAGACAGAGAGCACAATCTGGTGGCTGTGTTGTTTGCATCAGTTTCATCACTGCGCTGAGACACAACTTGCTCATTATTTCATTTAGAAGAAGAAAACCTAGCTCATTTCATACTAAATTGCCCTCAGTCAATAGAAGAAAGAGAGACCAGTAACTGAAGACCAAAACCAAGTGATGGGAAAGTTTTTATTTGTATATGTCTGTCATCTGCATTTTCGTCAGCCACGGCGCTCTCTCTCTCTCTCTCTCTCTCTCTCTCTCTCTCTCTCTCTCTCTCTCTCTCTCTCTCTCTCTCTCTCTCTCTCTCTCTCTCTCTCTCTCTCTCTCTCTCTCTCTCTCTCTCTCTCTCTCTCTCTCACTGTTGAAGGCAAGGTGCAAGCATGGAGGCACAGTTTTTGAGAACAATAGGAGGGATTCTATCAGGTCCATAAGCCTTCTGAGGGTTTGGGCCAGTGAGGGCATGCAAAATAACATTATGAAGAATTTTGATTAAAAACATGTAATAGTCAGAAAGAAGAGGAGAAAGAGGAACAAGCCCAGAATCATCCCAGGTGGAGTTATTAAAAAAAAAGTTTGAGAGAAGAGTTCAGCTTTAGAGACAGAAGAGATGGCAGTGGTGTCATCAGAATGAAATAAAGGAGGCAAAGGTGAAAAAGTTAGACCAAAATGTCTGCATAACATACAACCACATCCGTTTTAGCAAATTTTCTGGGTTTGAATTTGCCAGGTGAGGGACCAAATGCGGCAGCTTCGCTGTGATTGGCTGGCTCCCCGCCTCTGTCTCTAGCGCTCCTGGAGCTAGATCCAAGATTCTTTAACAACCTCAGAGCAACCTCCTGCCACAAAATGGCATCCATGAACACTTGGAGGGACGGTGATGAGGTTGCTGGGAACACCACCTCTGGAGGTTGTGTTACTGTCTTATATATGCATTTATGTTCACAAAACATTTCTATTAGCTTTTTATAAACCTTGCCCTCAAGAAAGGATTGTTTTGTAATGAATAAAGTGAAATCTTACGTGGAATACCAGAAAATAAAGCAGAGATGAGATCACCCACAGACAATGCGGAGACTCACGGTGACTCAGCCACTTCTT
Source organism: Portunus trituberculatus (assembly GCF_017591435.1). Classification (NCBI taxonomy): domain Eukaryota; kingdom Metazoa; phylum Arthropoda; class Malacostraca; order Decapoda; family Portunidae; genus Portunus; species Portunus trituberculatus. The sequence continues at coordinate 30,204,265 of NC_059304.1, forward strand.
TTTCTTCTTCTTCTTGTGACCCTTTTAGCCTGCATGTTGTCTTTCACCACAAAATTTAGGTTTCCACTCCTCTATTGCCTGTTATAATGGATATCATATCTTAGTATTCATATACGCCCATGCCATCCATGAGTATAACCTGGACTCCGTGGCAGTAAGTGATAGTGAATTACTTTACATATATGGTACCCCCAGAGGATACAAAAAAAAAAATTTTTTCTTAGCCCAAACAACCCAAAATCAACCAAGAAACACAATAAAAATCTTTAAATGGATCAGCATGCCATTTTTAACCCCGTCAGTACCTGGATGCGTTTCCATATTCATTCTGGTTACTAGCTATTTGGTGATTTTATACAGCTTTAGAAACTTACTTGGGAATGAAAATAGTAAAGACTTTGGCTATTAATCTTCTGACTTCCATAGACCCTTCCTGATGCCAATAAAATTGTCTAATCACAAAGTAAACTCAAGGTGAAAATACGTCTCAGTACTGAAGAGGTTAAATCCCCGCACTAGGCTGCCAGACCGGAACTTCCCCAACCGCGCTGTTGCCACATCTTCTCCTTTCACTTCTAATGCGCTTCATCCACTGTCGATCAGCATATTTTACATACAACCGTTAGCTTATTCCGTAAAACTATATACATGAACTGAATAAACTCATTTTCAAAACAAAATCATCCATAAAAGGATCCATAAGGAGATAAAGGAGATGAGGTAGCAGCATCTCCAGTGTGTGGAGGTGGCAGCGTGGAGGCAGCAGGCCCCTCATGCTCATCATCACTGCTTTCCTCGCTCTCAGAATAATCTTTGCCAAATACAAAATCCCTATTCTCATCACTATCATCTCGGGGGTCGTCACTATCAGAGTCCCCATCATCAACAAATTCTCCATCATCAATGCGTGAAAGCAAGGATTGAATGCTGGGTATATCTAGGGAGTGGCGGCGTCTACCCGCCATGACTATAAGGACAGCTCTGGTGGCAGGAGAGTGCCCAGAATTCCCACATCTTACAGGGAAACATGCCAGACACTCCCAGGAAACTAATTACTGCCCATACAAGGCAAAAAATTGGCGCAAAAACTGTACATTCATAAAATGTAAATTTACGTGAGAAACCTCTGGGCGTACCCAACGCAGGCACGTAAATTTACGCGAGAAACACCTAGCGGGTTAACTCCTAAACATACGATGGGATTCGCTGTATGTCGCTATCTGACAACTCTGCAGCTCTAGTTGTCAAAGTAGATAATTTATTTCCCTAGTCAACAATCCTCTGTGGTTTGTGTGATTGTATTTGAATTTTCTTTCACCCTTCCTCACGGGCCCTTTTTGTGGATGCGTGAGCTTACCATTGTGCCCTGTTACTACCTGTTATGGGACCTAGGAAACTAATTAGTAAGGCCCAAATCTCAGTCACTTGTGCCTCAGTGAGGGAGAATAATTCAAATCAAGAAACTGCCATGAACACTGGCAAAGTTCTCACAATTGTTTAACGTTGGACCAAAATTTATCGTAAGGGAGGAAGAGACGCTTTGCCACCAACTTACAAGCTTGAAGGACGTAAGCGCAGTGTGAACCAGAGAACTCTGAACATTATTCAAAGACAGCTTTAGGCTAACCCTCCCATATACAGCAAGGAACTTTAGGCTATGAACCCTCTGTGCTAGGTGGGGTGAGTTAAAGGAGTGTGCAGAGATATGTGAAAGGCAACATGGGATAATGGAGTTGCTGCGCAGTTTCAAAACCTTGCTTCAGTCATGATTACTTTAACAGTAGGCAAACAGTTTGTGTCTCAGCACAAAGATTGGGACTTAGGTAAGTGGCGTAGGGTACGTTGGTCAGATGAGGTAAGCTTTCAGATTATAGACAACCAGAGAAACCATGTGTACCGCAGTCCCGGTAGTAACCGTCACGATCCACGTTACACAACACACACATTAAAATCCAGATTCTTTGATGGTGTGGGGTTGTTTTTCTTACTATGGTCTTGAAAAATTGTAAGATTAAACGATACTTACCAAGTTGAAGTTTGATCGTAATTTCACGAACATTTAAACGACGTCACTGAGGCAGTAAATGAGATGTCTATGCCACTCCTCATCAGTCCTTCAGAGTGTTGGTTTGAGGAACAAAGTATAAAAATTACAAAAACTAAAAGTTAAACAGTGAGTGAAGAAAAACCCCCAAAATACGGCGACAAAGAAGCCGGGAGGAAGGAGGCATTTACTGCCTCAGTGACGTCGTTTAAATGTTCGTGAAATTACGATCAAACTTCAACTTGGTAAGTATTGTTTAATCTTACAATTTCACTTCACAATATTTAAACTGACGTCACTGAGGCAACAAATGAGAGCTTTAGAGCAGGTCCTCAAACCAAGCCGAACCCCAAAACCAGGAATGACTGAAAACGATATAGTATCTTCTTCATGTATTCCAAGCCAAAAGCATACAATTAAGTACAAATATGTGGACAAACAATGAATTCATATGAAAACCACCACAAAAACCCATAGTACATTTTACATATTCATGGAGGAGACCCATCCTCCGCCAACACCGCCTGTGCAAATAACCCCTTCTTGCTAATTGGCCTCCCATAAAACTTGAAGGTAGACTCCCTGGACCAGCCCACAGATGAAAGGATGGAGGACAGCGGAAGACGGAGTGCAGCCTTGCTAGATGCGGCGGACCTAGTAGAGTGAGGTGAAAAATTTGTGAGGTCAATACCCACAGCTCCCATAACCTCCCTGACACAGCGCTGTAAGGTATCCTGGGAAGCCACCTTAATAGGGGGTTTGGTAGTCAAAAGAAGGCCAGTGATGGAACCCCTAGAGTCCTTAGTCCTCTCCAAATAATTAACAATTGTAGTATAGACACAGATAAGCTGGTCTGGAGAATATTTTTCAAAATATACTTCAGAAATGTGGCAACCAGGCCTAGAAGTTTTAAGGAGATCCCCAATACGAAAAACTATCATGGAATCCGAGATAGACATATTACGGATATCTAAGAATCTTAAGACTTGGCCACGCTGCCCGAAACCAGTAACATTAAGGCAGTTAATTTGCGGGATAACTGAATGAGTGAAAGACGTTCATCAGGGCCGAGACTCTTTAAGTAGTTGAGCACTAACTCTGGGTCCCAGGTAAATTGACAGTGAGAAAAAGCAGGCCTCTCCTGAAAGACGGCTCGCATAAATCTAATAACCAACGGATGTTGACCCGCTGGTTGACCCCCGATCTTAGCGATGGCAGACACGGCCGAACGGATGGTATTCATAGTACTATAACTCCGAACGGGAACCCTCTGAAATTCACACAGTAGGAAGTCTAAAAGAAAACTTAAAGGTGGTAGAAACGGATCAATTTCCCGCCGGAGACAAACTGACACCCATCTTGAGAGATACGGCCTATACTGTTGTAAAGTGCTCTTCCGCCAGGAGTGAAGCAAAAGCTGGGCAACGTCTCGCGATAGGCCTTGGACTTCAAAGGATCGCCTGATAAACTCATCGCAGTCAACACCAGAGACCGGGCCCGGGTGGATGTAAGCAGGGTTCTGCGGTAATGACACAGGGAGGCGAGGGAGGAGGACTGGTGGCTGAACAAGAAACTGAAGGGCCCTGGGGAACCATGCTTGCGACGGCCAAAGAGGTAGAATCGCGATCAAGGAAGCCCGGTCCTCCTGGAGTTTCCGCAGCACTCTGGCAATGAGACTGAAAGGAGGAAAGGCATATGAAGTCCTGTCTGCCCAATTAATTGAAAAAGCATCAACAAAAGTAGCTGCAGGGTCAGGTTTCCAAGAAACATAGGTAGCCACCTGGGCATTTAAGCGACGCAAACAGGTCAATATCGGGAACATAAAACATGTCACATAACCTTCGAAAGACAAGGGGGTCCAACATCCATTCGGTGTCTAAATTCTTTAACCTAGACAAAGAATCTGCCTCCACATTCTGGGTACCCTTTACATGAGCTGCAGACAAGGTAATGCCCCGAAACCCGGCCCAAGCATAGATCTCCTCTATCAAAAAGTTAAGACGGATCTTCGTGCTCCCACCGCGATTCAGGCACACGACAGCCACGGTGTTATCTGAACGAAGGCAGATGTGGGCATTACTGACATTCTTACATAGTGACTGGAGACCAAGTAATATAGCTCGCAATTCTAGGCAGTTGATGTGGTCTAACTCCGTGTGAGCCCAAGAGCTGCCCGACGCCGCAGATCCGACAATGGCACCCCAACCTGTCAGACAAGCATCGGCAAACAATTCAAGGTCAGGGGAAGAAGAACGCAGTGATTTAGATTGCAAGGGAACATTATTAACCCACCAAAGGACTAATTCCTTAGCATGCTCATCTAAAGAAACTAGCTGCATAATCCCCATGGTGCCGGGCAAGCTCCCTGTTCCTAATGATTTCAAGGTACTTGTAACGAACGGGGGCCAGGTCGACAGCTGGCTCAGCAGCCACAGCGAGGCCAATGAAAGAAGCTAAATCACGCAAAGAGACACGGTCCTTCAACAACAACCGACCTAGTTCCTGAATTTTGATAATTTTCCTGAGAGGCAGAGTAGCAGTCATGAGGCATGAGTTTAGAATAATTCCCAAAATTCCACCTCCTGAGTAGGGACCAAAACTGATTTTTTAACATTAATAGTGAGCCCAACCGAATCAAAAAGATACAGAGCATAAACTCACATTGCTAATTAGCTCCTCCTCCGAGGGAGCAAAAAAGATGCAATCATCAATATAACAGATGACCATAATCCCAAGGGATCGGAGGTGACAGAACACTGGTTTCAATAATTTTGTAAAGATCTGAGGGGCAGATGTTAACCCTTGAGGAAGACAGGTAAAGTGAAAACATTGGCCCTTCCAAAAAAAATGGAACCAACACCTTTCCTCAGGTCTCACATACACAGAATAATAAGCATCCTGAAAATCAGTAGTCATGAAAAAACACTGGGGCTGGACTAAACGCACCACATCCTTAAAAGAATCCATTTTAAAGTGAGTATGAGTAACATAAGGATTTAGCTCTTTCAAGTTTAGAATGACTCTGGCAGTAGTACCGTCTTTCTTTACAGTGGGAAAAACATTGGAATAAAAAGCATTGCCAGGAGAGGGCTCACATCTCTCAACAATATCCAGTTCCACAAACCTAAGCAGCGTGGCATCCAGGGCCGCCCTGTCACTTTCTGAAAGGGACAGGGGCCGAGGCAGAGCAGATTGTAAGAGAAGCTCATCAAACTCAAGCACATGGCCACAAACCACATCAAGAATCAATTTATCGGAGGAAAGAGCTAGCCACTGCTGTCTACCAGTGAAAATTTTTCCGCTCATAAAATTGTCAGAGGTATTGGATAAAGAGTTAATGGTAATACTCACTCGGCAAGGGTTCACTGGGCCGGCCTGTGTTGCTGGTTCCCCCTCAGCAGAGGAGGCCGCTGGCCTAAAAATGGCTTAGACCGAAACCTTGAGTTCTGGGAAGGAGGGGTCCTCCTGGGAGCCTGGTGGGAAGCAGCCGTCCGCCTGGGACCTCCTGACCGGTATGGGTGGAAAGAAGGCCTGCCCAGCCGCCTGGCCCGATGCAACTCCTCACACTTCTTAATGACATCAAAGGGGAACAGCTCTGCAGTGCCAACTTCACAGTCCCAACGGCAAAGCTCCGCAAGGGCTGAATCGTTCACGTGAATGCGGGCCACTTCCTTCCTGAGCTGGTTAAGGTAACACACTGCAAAAGTCAGGAGATGTACACAGTTATTCAGGCCATCCAGGTAAGCATCCACAGGCTTACCTTTCCTCTCCCCAATGTCACTCAGGCACTGGGCAACCGGAACCAGGGCCTTGGAGAGCAGGCCATTGGTGAAAACCAGGCGAGCATCAATCAGCCTGCCCCCCACACTTAGAGCCTTGGTAGTAACTGCATTTGTAGCAGGCACAATCAGATTAGGAACATTGCTGGGCAACCTCACCTTACTACAGGTAGTTTTCACCCCCTCCGAGGTGGGGCGACACCTGAGGCTATCATCTAAAATGCCTGCTAAACGGTCAGACAGGGGCTCACCTTTCTTTTCCTGACCATGAAAATGCCCCCGCCAGTTCTTCCAAAGCCCGATGAAAATCAGCGTCTTCAAGCGCGCCCCGTGGGCCACCCAGGTCATCCAGCCTCGCTAGCGGGTCGGTTGCTGCCTCCCGCACCTCACAGTCTTCGGATCCTGCGCTTCTCGATGCTGCCAAAGCTACTGAAGTCCCCACTGTTAGCCTGGGGCACCGTCTCAGGAGAACGCCTGTCCAGCTTCGCAATCAGGTCCACCACAATGGAACCCAAATGGCTGACACGATCCTCCAGGGACGGGCCAGCTGAGTTGACATCACGGGGCTGACTCGGCCCCGCCAGGGCCAAATCGGAAGCCAGCTGAAACGCTCTGTCATGGCCAGGGTCACGGCGGTCCCTTTTTCCCTGTTGAACATCAGACCAAGCACCATCTTCACAGGGGCGTTTCCTGCCCCGTGGAGGGGAAGCCGACCGGGCAAGGAACGAAGGGGCGAATCGCTAAGGCCTGCTAGGTCCGCCATCTGCAAACGGGGCCACCCGACAACAGGGCAAATAAGCCAACACGATCCTAAGATCGAGAAATGTACCACCATGTATCAGCAGCGCAGGGTAAAGGAGAAGGTGAAAACTGACCAGGACAACTCCGAGGAGAAGCAGGCAAAGAAAAGGGCAGCAGCAGGCTCCGAGGAGTAGCCGGCAAAAAACCTGAGATCTGAGCCGTGTGTAGACCAGACAAGGACAAACAACAGACTGACGAGGAGTGGCATAGACATCTCATTTGTTGCCTCAGTGACGTCAGTTTAAATATTGTGAAGTGAAATTAGTGTTTTTGCCTAAGAATGTTCGTATGAACCAAAATAACTACTTTGAGCTAATTCTAGATGAGTTAGATGAGTGTATGGGAAAGTGCAATGCTGATACCTTCATGCAAGATGGTGCACCGTGCCATACGGCAAAGTTCATTATTGACTGGTTTATTTTCTGCAATGTCAGCCTTTTAAAACCTTGGCCCGAAAGTTCTCCAGACCTTAATCCTATAAAAAAAACTGAAGCTAAAGGAGAGAGATACCTCCTCCCTCCCATGCCTCCAAGCTGTTATTCAGGACATATGGGACAATATTGATGCTCAGTATCTCCACCACCTGGGTGATTCACATCCCAGGAGACTCAAAAGATCAAGAAGGCACGAGGGCACCCTATCAATCACTAGTTTAGGTGAATACCTTCATTAAAACATATTTTCTGTGTCATTTATCTCCTTCATAAGATGTCACAGGTACCGTGCCTTCCACTCTGACCAGCAGTGTAGACTCTGCCACAAAACTGAACAAACAATTGAATCTATATATAGACTCTAGACTCTACTGCAAAACTGAAAAAGTGACATCTATATATAGACTCTGCCACAGAACTGAACAAACAATTGAATCTATATATGTGTTGTTTGTGTTTGATTGGTAATGATGTATGTCAATATATTTATATGAATGTTTTAGTTACACACATCCAGCACTTATGACTTGGATGTAATTTACTTCCACTTTTCTTCATATTTTTCATGTACGTATTTGTTTTGTACCTATTCACTTATTCACTTTTAGGCAACGTTGTTGGTGTGTGGTACAGTTCTTTCTCCTTGATATGATAGGCTAATAATTAAAAAAATGGAAAAAATGCAAGAATTTCCAGTATTTGATTATATGCATATCACATCCACAATGAACAAAACATAAGTGGTGACTGGCCTTGAAAGGCCATGTTGACCATTGTTTGGGTATTTGAGATGCCAAATAATGATTTATTTTAAGAATTTTGTTACTTTTAAGGAATCATCTATATATATAGACCACACTACAATTTAGTGCAGTAAAATAAGAACAAGCGTCTATATACAGATGATCCAACAAAAAAGTCCCAATTTCAAAATGTCTGTATATAGATCCTCCACCAGGAAGGGATTATTGATCTTGACTAAACTTCTTGCCTTATCCACTCCTACGCTGATGATACCACCCTAGAGGAGGAGGTAGTAGACACATACCAAAACGATAATTTACTCCCAGCGAGAGCTAATAGCACTAGTTGTGAACTTTCCATTAAAGCTAGTTGTGTTCTTGCTAAACGTTTCCCTTTTCTTCTCACAACTCAAGGGGGCAGTCACAGCCTGCCCTCTAAAGACAACCCTCCTACTTCACTTAAAACTGCATGCACTTAGTGCATTCACACCATTCACTTAAAATTCAAAATAAAAAAATTGCAACTCCATACCCAGCCACAGAGTCCCCTTCTGGGGAGGGAACCAGAAATAACTCCAGGGCAAACTGCTCTCTTGATGGTGGCCCGAAATGTCTTGATACCTCCCTCAAACTTTTCTACATTAACTTCTGCAACATTCACTGTCTTAGATCTAATTTTGAATCTGTGGAACACCACCTCTCCTCTACTAAATTTCATCTTCTCTTCCTCACCAAAACACAGCTGTCTGAGGCAACTGACAGTAGCCCCTTCTCTGTTCCCTCCTGCTTTCTCTATTCTCATTTTCATTCCAAAGCTGGATGTTGCATTTCTGTGTGCAGTGATTTAACTTGCTCTCGTGCCCATGCTCTTGAATCTTCCGAGTTTTCCACCATCTGGCTTAGACTCAACAGTCACTCTCTAACTAAATTTATCTGTGCTGTCTATCTCTCCCCTAACTTCTTTGATCATAGTAAGTTCTTTAACTTTATCTTCCAAAGTGGAGCACATTCTGTTCTTCTACCCTTTTGCAGAGATCTCTATTCTTGTAGATTTTAATGTTCACCACCAGCTTTGGCTTTCCTCTCCCTCCTCTGACCATCCTGGTGAACTAGCCTTCAACGTTGCTATCCTCCATGACCTAGAGCAATTGGTGCAACACCCTACTCATATTATTGACCGTCTTGGAGGCACGTCCAATATTCTTGATATCTTCCGTACCTCTAATCCTTCTGCTTATTGTGTTATCATATCATCTCCGTTGGGCTCCTCCAATCACAATCTCATTTCCGTATCTTGTCTTATTTCTCCAATCTCTCATTAGGATCCCCCTAAGTGGAGGTGCCTCTGGCATTTTGCCTCTGCCAGTTACAGGGACTTAAGGAAGTAGTATGCTGATTTTCCCTTGAATGATTACTGTTTTCGTGTCAGAGACCCATCTCTTTTTGCTAAAAGCATAAGATAGGTGACAATGTCTGGCATTGAGGCATACATCCTCATTCTTCTTCTCAACCTAAACCTTCTAAACCTTGGTTTAACTAAGCCTGTTCTCGTGCTATACATGATGGAGAGGTTGCCCACAAAAAGTGTTTGAGCCTTCCATCTCCTGAATCTTATGCACTTTATATTTTTACCTGGAATCATGCTAAATCTGTTCTTTAACTTCCCAAACACTCCTTCATCAATAGAAAATGTCAAAATCTTCCCAAATAAAACTTCCCTCATGACTTCTGGCATCTGGCAAAAAAATCATCTTCAGTAACTTTACCTCTTCATCTTTCCCTCCTTTATTTCATCCTGATGGCACCACTGCCATCTCTTCTGTTTCTAAAGCTGAACTTATCTCTAAAACCTTTGCTAACAACTCCACCTTGGATGATTCTGGGCTTGTCCCTCCCTCTCTCTGAATATTTCATGTATTCAATCAAAATTCTTCGTTGTGATATTTTCCATTCCTTTGCTGGCCTAAACCTGTGAAAGGCTTATGGACCTGATGGAGTCCCTCCTATTGCTCTCAAAAACTATGCTTCCGTGCTTGCACCTTGCTTGGCCAAACTTTTAACTTTGTCTGTCAATTTCTGCCTTTCCTTTATACTAGAAGTTTGCCTACATCCAGCCTATTCCTAAAAAGGGTGACTGTTTTAATCCCTCTAACTACCATCCTATAGCTTTAATCTCTTGCTTGTCTAAAGTGTTTGAATCTATCTTGAATAGGAAGATTCTTAAATATCTGTCACTTCACAATCTTCTATCTGATTGGCAGTATGGCTTCCGTCAAGGTCGCTCTACTGGTGATCTGGCGTTCCTTACTGAGTCTTGGTCATCCTCTTTTAGAGATTTTTTGTGAAACTTGCTGTCGCATTAGACATATCAAAAGCTTTTGATAGAGTCTGGCACAAAGCTTTGATTTCCAAACTACCCTCTTATGGTTTCAATCTTTCTGCATGTTTATCTCAAGTTTTCTTTCTAACTGTTCTGTTGTTGCTGTGGTAGACGGCCACTGTTCTTTCCCTAAATCTATTAATACTGGTGTTCCTCAGGGTTCTGTCCTGTCACATACTCTCTCTCTATTGTTCATTAATGATCTTAACCAAACTTTGTGCCCTATCCACTCCTACGCTGATGATACCACTTTACATATTTCCACATCCTTTCAGAGATGACCATCTCTTCAGGAAGTCAACAGATCATGCAGGGATGCCACAGAATGCTTGACATCTGATCTTTTTAAGATTTCTGAATGGGGCAGAGAAAATCCTCTTCTGCACTGAATATCCTCAGTCTGTCCTTTACTCGTAATCTTTACTGGAAACTTCCCGTCTTGTTTCTTGCTAAAACAGCTTCTCTGAAGTTGGGCATTCTGGGGCGTCTCTGCCAGTTTTTCTTGCCCCTCCAATTGTAACTCTGTAAAGGGCTGTATCTGTCCCTGTATTGAGTACTCTTTGCATGTTTGGGGGTTCCACTCACACAGTTATATTAGATAAGGTGGAATCAAAAGGGTTTCATCTCATGAACCTCCCTCCTCTGACTGACTGTCTGCAGCCTCTTTCTCACCACCAAAATGTTGCATCTCTTTCTATCTTTTATCGCTATTTTCATTCTAACTTTTCTGCTGATCTTACTAACTGTATGCCTCCCCTCCTCCTGTGGAATTTTATAAAGTGCATGAGAGAGAGAGAGAGAGAGAGATTTTATAGACCATTCTCGAAGTCAGCTGTTGGTATCAGAGCCACAATTCATCTCTGAAACTGGTTGACTGTACATTCATCAACAAATATATGTACAGTGGAGCCTTGGACTTGAAGCAATTCAGACTTGGAACAAAAATTTCAATAAAATCTACCCTTGGAGTTGGAACAAAATTCAAACTTGGAACAGCTTAAAAACAGCCAAATCTGGTGAATCGGGCTGATGCCAACATCATTGGTGGGAGGTAAATATTAGTTCCCACCTTGTTTTGATTAAACATTTTTGCCTTGCTGTTATTCCCAGCAGCAGTCAGGACATTTGACCAGTTTTTCATTTGACCAGTCACTTAACATGTAGGATGGTAGGATGGTTGAGTAAATTTCACATAAGTACACTGATCTCATAACTGACAAAAATATTTCTTAATTACTGTAGTGACAAGATGTAACAGATATGAAACTAACTAACTGATTATGCAAATGGTAGTGCTGCCACTATCCAGTATGTTCTTAATACCTTGTTAAGTGACACTTGCCATGAAGCTATGCTGTATTTGATGGCTAATAGGACACACAGGCATATAAGAAGCACCCCATTTCAGCAGGCCAAACTCAGGAAAAAGGTTTTTAGTGTATTTAAGCATACGTATACTGTTGAAAGAAATCTAGCAGCACATTACACAAGCAGAAAACATTGCTGCAAAAGCAATGTCATCCTCAAGTTCTGGCCAATGTGAGGCTGAGCAACAAATGTTATGTTTACCTTTCTTTGCACTCTTCATTTGGTCTTTTTGCTGTCACCTAACACCTATATTTTTTCTGTAGGTGGTGCCCCAAAAGCCTTTGCTGCTGCTCTATTGTCATGCTCCTTGACATAATATACCACTTGTAGTTTATGGGAGATTGTGTAGCTCGATCTTTTCCCTCCTGCATCTTTAACAGCAAAGGTGTTGATGTGTTTTGTTATGATTGTATTGGATTGGATGTAGAGTCAGTAGATGGCCTTTGCAATGGCTCCTCTGATGTTGTTTTCTCACTTTTGTTGTTACAAGTTTATCTATTTTTTTTCACAATCAACCTTTTTCTATTTTCTTTTCTTTCACTTTCCACTTCATGATCATGAACTTGGTGATGCTCCCCACCGCCAGATGACATCTATTCAGGATTCTGATCAACTGATATTCATAAACATGGGTCACAACCTTACAGGATAGATTGCTTTCTTTTTCATGATAATTCTTTTTAAAGTAATGATACTGGTAATGAAAATAATACTGGAAATATAATAATGATGCATGCAGTTAGGGTAGGTAGAAGTACTGATCGTAAGCTAGGTTAGTGAGTGTCAGGAAGATTTTTTGGAAAAAGGTGTGTCCTATATGCAATCAAATATGGTAAATAATATTGTTTTTACATACAGTAGTCTCTCACGATGATGGATCTCACAGTAATGGATTTTGCTCAGTAATGGACTTGTTAGAAACTTACCAATTTTTTTTCTGGACCTTAATGAGTTTTTTTTTTTTTTTCCTGCAAATCCATAGTTTCCATGTGGCCATGCAGATGAATACACATATGACACGATAAACAAACCAAAAAAGTTCCATGTTTATCTACTCCTTCATGCTAGATACCATTGTAACTCATTATGTTGGTCTACAATTTATAAAACTTGTACTGAGGTACAGAGCAGTAGAAGTTTTGAGAGGTGACACTGGATGGAAAATTTTCAGGGAAAGACTAATAAAAGCAACACTCAGGTACAAGATTAGATTGGAGAGAATAGATGAAAGAATAGCGAGAAAGGTATATCTATGCAATGAATGTGGAAACAAATGGAGGAAGAGGTGCATGAAAATGACAGAGAGGAGTGGATTACAAGTTGTATGGAGGATGAGAATGGCTGGGAAGAATAAAAATGAGCATGAATGGACCATGACAAGAGGAGGCAGATTGAGAATGTATTGAGATATGAGGAAATGGAAGAGTGAGATAGACAGAGAGATGGAGTGGGTGGGACTGAATACAGTACATGTATATGGAAGAATGAGATGGAATGAAAGAGTATTCTGGAATAGTACAAGGAAATGGAGGCCCCAATGTATGAGAGGTAGTATGATGGCAGCCTAAGTGGTGATCTTCTCTTCTGAGCTGGGGCACAGTGTATTGATATGAATGCAAGGAACTACTGATGGTGAGTCCTATAGAAAGGTGTACCAGAGGTGTGACATGGGAGAGGATTAGACAGTGGAACATGTGGTGCTAGAGTGTGAGAGATGTGAGAGAGATGGGAGGGAGATGATGCAAGTGAATTAGGGCATAAAAGGAATGAAAGAGTGGAGAAGACAGAAGGGAACAAATGGTGGTACGGATAGGGCTGTTTAGAGAGATGAGTGGAAGAATGATTGAGTCTCTGAAGGAGTTTCTGGAGAAAATGTGGCATGCTATAAGTAGGGATAATTAGTGAACAGAATACTGCTCTGTTTTCTGCTTGTCTTTTGTTTTGTCCTTTACAGGAGTTGCCAATCCAAAGGCCTGGTTCTAGAGCAATCCTGAGTAACATGTAACATCAAGATTATTCAGCTACACATGATTTTAATTTTGATCTGGATGCTGCAAATGACTCAGGATTTCTCTTGAGTGCTATTCTAGTTGCCCTAGTCTGTCCCACTCCTATCTTGTCAATTTCACATTTGTTCCATACAATCACATCCATACCATACAGTATACTGAACATGGCTACACTCTTCCACACTTCTCACAGCACATTATATTTACTTGCTCTCATTCTAGCTGCACTCGCCAACTGCTCTACCCACTAATTCACCAAGCTTATCTTATCATTCTGTGCTTTCTCACACCCATTCTGACTCACCAGTAGAGGGGACCCTCAGACTTAGAGGATAATTTGTTCCAGAAGGCTGTTCCATGTCCTAAATGTTCCAAGTCCAAAACTGTTTTCTTATAGGAAACAATGTAAAAATTTCAATCTGTTCCATGATTCCAAATTTATACTTAAATAAATAAGTTGTAAAATTATAGTAATATTATCTAAGTAGTGGTGATAAACTTCATGTAGAGTGTGGGAGGGCAAGGGAAGCTGAAACTTTCTGTTCAGAAGGGAAGTCTTCTTCCATAAGAACTTCTGGTAGGTTGATGAATATTTAAAAAAAACTTCATTTCTGATTTTTTTTTCACTCACCCAGTGCTTGAGGCTATAAATTACTGTTGTCAAGTTTTTATTTATTTATTTATTTTTATTTATTTATTTTTTTTATTAAAATCCCTCCCCCTCCCCGGAGCCATTTTTATATGACTCGTGTTGTTGCGTCATAGCCTGACTTATGCACTAAAAAATTATGTAGCACTTAATGTTTGTATCTTACAGGCATAAATTGACGAGAATTAGAATAAGAAATTTCAAGGAGAGATGGAGTGGCCAAGGCAACATGAAAAAAACAGCTGTGACCTTGAAGTCCACTACACATGTCACTTCCCTCTCCTACCACCTCACCTCACATCATAGTGCCAGCCCACACACTTACCCACCCTCCGTGTTGATCATCACACTGCTATGATCTTCACATACACTTTTTATTTCTGATTATCTTTACCATCACAGCTATATTATTATTATTATGCATCACCACCTACCTCACAACAAACCTCACCGCACTACTACAAAAGATTCTGTTGAGACAGAGATATGAAGTTGAATCAGATGTGTAATAACTACTTAACAGTGTACCTACCTCACCTCAACACACTAAACCAACTCAGAGATTGTCCAGTTCAGTTTTAAAAAGAGTAGACAGCCATGACTGCTGATGGTGTCTTGTTACTTTGTTACATGTTATTTGTTACTTTGTTACTTATGAGGTCAGTGTACTTACCATATTTGATGGCTCATAAGATGCATGAGCTCATAAGACCTAGCTTCTTTTGGCAGACCTGGAAATGAAAAAAAATAAAATGAAAAGGATAAATGAGCAGATTTAAGCTGTTAATATGAAGTGAAGGATTTCAGCTGATATTTGAAGACTTACTATGCATTTAGATCATTATTAGATCCCAACATTTTGCATTTAGGAACTTTGATCTTTGGTAGTATGTAACACACCAGTCTTACTGTGACTTGTGAGATGTAAGCATACTTATACCTGGTGTATAGCATTGGCAGTGACTGAGTAAGTCAGAGACTACAGGGCTAATAATCATTTTTCTTTTATCATGTTTTTATTTGTATGCAAGGTAAGAATGTTAAAAGATAGGCGTAATTTTAATTGTATGAAAGTGTGTCTTACCTCAAGAAGTAATGATATCACACTAAAGAATGCAGTGAAGTTTGCCTGTTTCAAGATCAAGATCACCAATACTGATCGCATTTGTCTTAGTTACCAGTAAGTATGACCTATTATGTATTGTTACCTTGAAAGAAAGAGTTTTTGTGGTGTAGTACCTATCATCACTTTGTTTACATCTGCGAAGATGTCTGGAGGTTTGATTTTTGAGCTTCTGTTGCCACCAACCACTGTTTTAGTTTTAAACCTTGGCTTCATAGGATGCAGGGTAATTTCCAGAGATATATATATATTTTTTTTTTTGGAGGAAAAGTTGGTTCTCATGAGCCATCAAATACAATATATGAAATATTACTCAACCATCCTAACTTGTTAAGTGACTCTGGTCAAATGGAAAATTGGTCAGTTGTCATGACCCCAGCTGGGAAAAGAGCAAGGCAACAACACAATTAAAACAAGGCGACAACTTATGTTTATCTCTCGCCAATAGCACTGGTTTTACCCGGATTTGGCTGGATTCAGTTGCCCTCGGATTGTT
Source organism: Portunus trituberculatus (assembly GCF_017591435.1). Classification (NCBI taxonomy): domain Eukaryota; kingdom Metazoa; phylum Arthropoda; class Malacostraca; order Decapoda; family Portunidae; genus Portunus; species Portunus trituberculatus. The sequence goes on from NC_059304.1 coordinate 30,220,091, forward strand.
CTATGCCCAAAATATTGTTCCAACACCATGGAAAAAAAAAAAATTGAAACATTTGTTCCATGTTCTCTCACTCTCCACTTCAGTCTGTATTTATATCTCATAGTCTGTATTTAGCTCATCTCAACATACATGCTATCCACTATATTGATTATTTTTTTAATCAACCTAATCTTTCTCTATTTTCAGAAAACTTAAGTATAGTTTACCTCTCATCTTTTTTTTTCTCTTGATCAATTCATTCACCATAAACATATTCACAGCTCTCCTGTCCATACAGAAACCACTCTGTTCTTCACCTAACACTCCAGCTTGCTCAATCCATTTACACAGTCTTTCATTGAACTCTGTACTGAACACTTTACCTACTTAATTTACCTACTTAATTTACTAATGTAATCAGTGCATAGTTCTTCAGCTGATTCTTACTCTTGAATTATCCCTTATGCAATAGTCACCTTACATTTATTCCATATTCTTAGCACTCCCTCCTCTTACCACACCTGGTTAAATACTTCAGTCATCCTGTCAATCACAACCTCCCCACCATTTTTATATATCTTATAAGGTATCCATTCCATCTGGCCCTGCTGCCTTCCCATTCTTCTTCCTTTTCACACATCTCTCTACCTCCTCTCTGTTGATTCTTTCATTCAGTTCATTTGCATTCTTCCTCTCCAGTGTCACACATTCTTCTCTAACACCAAACACCTCATCTACACTACCCTCTTCTTCCCAGAACTATCTGATTGCATACCTGATTCCTTCATTCTCTGGTATAACTTCACCATTCACTTTCAGACTCTTGACACCAAGATTTCCTGACATACTCTCATCTCTTATGAACTTATACCATTCATGGCCACCTTCCATGCCTTTCTCTCTTAACTCCTTCCCAGCAGAAGATCTAGATATAGACATTTCAAAATTGGAACTTTTGTTGAATTGTCTAGACATTTATTCTGATTTTATCACACTTAATTTGTAGCATGGTCTATATATAGACTATCCCTTACAAGTATCAAAATTCATAATTATTTTTCATCTCAAATATCAAAACATTTATCAATATGGAAATTTTTGCATTTTTTCCATTTTCTTTTCAATTAGTCTACCATGTCAAGGAGAAAGAACTGTACCATATGCTAGCAACATTGCCTGAAAATGATTAAGTACAAAATAAGTACAGTGGAGACTCAATACTCGAACTTAATTCATTCTAAATGGCTGTTCGAGTATTGAAAAGTTTGAGTATTGATACCCATGAATCAGGTAATTCGTTCTAATCATAGCAAAGCCTCAAGTTTATAAAAATGTTAATGACTTTTTTCTACAATTTGGATGTGTATATACTGTAAGTGAAGGTTGGTAATGGATAACTTAGAAGAGGAAGGGAGAAGGGCAGAGAGGAGGAAGGAGGTCATCGGAAGATGAGTCACCATCCATGAAAATGTCTTTGTGATTTTTCTCCTGGTGTGATTCCTGTGAATCCACTAATGGAGTGCTGTGGCTCACTAACACTTGCACTCTCTCCACATTCTTTATTTTCATTACTAATAAGCCTCTTTGGTGCCATTGTAAGTTTCTAAATGAAAAACTACTGACAATGCAAAAGAATGTTGTTTTTCTTGAGGCTGTGGCAGGACTAAGGATGTGCACTGGTCTCTGGTATACCAGTATTAGTAACGCCGGTATTACAGGTTTTACCAGTAACGCGGTATCAAAGCGTTACAGTGGCAGCTGCGAGAAGGGAGATGACAAAGCTTTGTATATGACCAAATGTGTGGCTATTTGATTAACAGATACATTCACCACTAATAAGCCTTTGGTGTTAATGTAAGTTTATAAATGAAAAAACTACGGATAGAGCAGGAGAATGCTGTTTTGATGCCCACGGCAACACAAGTCACAACTGACTTCGGGGTTAAGGGGATGCCAGGAAGCCTTTCTTTATACCACGTGTGTGAATGTTGGACGATCAGGTATTTTTTAGTATTAAATCAAACTTTTGCATTTAAGTATTGAAAAGTTTGAGTACAGTGATCCCTTGCTTATTGCAGTTAATAGATACCAGAACACCTCCCCCTCAAGGTGAAAAACCGTGAAGTAGGATTTGTCCCCCCCCCCCTAGGAATTTTGGTTATGTGGGTACCAGAATGTTTAAAATATGTAAACAGTATTTACAGTATTTTACTTAAATCTATTTGATTATAAAACCTTATACATTAATTATACATTTCTCTCTCTCTCTCTCTCTCTCTCTCTCTCTCTCTTCTCTCTCTCTCTCTCTCTCTCTCTCTCTCTCTCTCTCTCTCTCTCTCTCTCTCTCTCTCTCTCTCTCTCTCTCTCTCTCTCTCTCTCTCTCTCTCTCTCTCTCTCTCTCTCTCTCTCTCTCTCTCTCTCTCTCTCTCTCTCATGATACATAACACTCTCCCTCTTCTGCCCTCTTTGATCATATGCAAAAGTTTCACTTTTTCACCGATGGTCATCATCTTCCTCTTCCTCTTGGGCTCACTAGAGAAAGCTTTTGCAGGGGCACAGGGCTGAGGTGGCATTGTAAGCACTTAAAAAATCACTACTTAAACAAAAAAAAAGTTATCGCGAACACAACACTAAGATACAGTATGCGAAACAGTCAACAGTGTGGATGAGACTGGCAAGATACAACCAAGGCCAATGGAATAGAAGGTCAACCTATGAGGCATTAAAAAATATAGGCAATCCCTGCTTAACGAAGGGGTTATGTTCCTAAAAAACACTTCATTAAGCGAAACGATTATAACAAGTTTAACCACTGATTTGAACTTCCATTGAGAGTAAGCAAAGCGAGAATGCATCATAGTACAGTAAAAGGTTTAATGAAAGAAAAAATTATGAAGTTAAACATTTAGGTTGTTTAATTTGTCATTATAATGTACACTAATGTATGTACGTTACTTTATAATGTTAATGATCTTAACTTTATGAAGGGAGGCAGAGTGAAACGGGAAATACACTAACCGGCAACCTGTGGAATGTAAACAAAGTGCGGATCATGGTACCGCATACAAAACTTATGTACCACATTTCCACAAGACTTTCCATTTTATCCATTGTAGAGTCATGAGTTCAGGTGGTTCTTTTAGCTTTCAAGGAAGATGCGGTCTCACCAGCCTTCTTAATAAAGTCTGCTGACTTGAAAATAGTAGACAGTAGATGGAGTCAAGATGGTGGCAAGCAATGTTATTAGTTTTCTGGCTTCTCTCTTGTCTGTGAATAATACCCAGCTTCACTTCGAGAGTAAGACACTTCCTGGTCTTCTTAGGAACGTTAGGCCACATTGCAGGGCGTTTTGGTGGTAAGTTGGACTAGGGAAGATGAGCTGCTGGTGACGCTGTTATGTTTTGAATGGGGAGTGAGTGGTGCGCATGATCTTGATCTTGATCTTGATGCTACAAGTGACGCAGAATTTCTTCTGAGTCAGGCCTTTGTATCATCAGCGCCTGTGTTGTTCACGAGAGGCTTGATCTTTATTCTACAGGTGTCTCAGGATTTCTCTTGAGGCAGGCCTTAGTACCAGCAGCTCCTGGTGTATTCAAAAGCCTGTCAGCTTGCATGATACGGTGGGGATTTCAAATTTGGAAAAAATTACCTGGATAAAACTTTGTTAAAGCGAGTTTGGTGTTCGTTAAACGAGCAGATGGTAGTAAAACGAAACCTTCATTGTAGCGAAATTTTGTTGTGTGAACCTTCGTTAAACGGGGCTTGCCTGTACTGTAGGTCTAATATGAGCATCTGTGACGTCAGTGGGCTCACAAGTAGTCAGAGCGGGGACGTTGGTTCAGTTAGCAAGCTGCCTGGTAGGTGTTCACGTGCTTCTCTCTCTCTGTTCCGCACCAACATCAGTCACAATGCTGAGTTGTGCAGTGCGTGACTGTTTTAATTATCAGTAGTATATAATATGTATGTAGAATATGATAATTGAAGACCATTATTTTTTTTCCTGGTGATTTTGCACCTTAAGCCATCAGTAAATTTCTGATGTCTAGTTATTGAGAAGTAAATTTCTGATGTCTAGTTATTGAGAGGTCCCCATTCAGTTACTTGTGTATATATAGATTGCCTCAGTTTTTTTTTTTTTTTTTTTATACCATGTGGGCTTTTTACGGGAATTTATGGGCTAAAGGGGATACTTTTTGGGGTACCTCTTATCTCACAGCCCACCTGCTAAGAAACCATTGCCCCGAGTGAGGAAGCTCAACCTACACTTGGACCGTGGACAGGATTCAAACTCATGCGCTTGGAAACACCGCGGACCCCAAAGCATGCATGGTTCCACTGTACCACGGCGGCTATATATGTATCGCAAAAATGAAATGATAATAATAATGATAATAATAATAATAATAATAACAATAGCATTAATGATAATGAAAACAGCAACACTATATTAATGTTAATAATAATAATAGCAAAAGTTTAATATTATAATGATAATAATAATAATGATAATAGTAATAATAATAATAATAATAATAATAATAATAAAAATGATAATTTATAACAGCAAGAGTATTGATATCATTAAATATGATAATGATACAATGGTCAAGAGAGAGAGAGAGAGAGAGAGAGAGAGAGAGAGAGAGACCTGCTGGCAAGTAGAGGGTGTGGGGTGGTAATAGGGGGCAGAGAAGCCTTCACAAAACTTGTCTCCTGTGCCAGGTAAGTATGATTTGCTCAGCGAGCAGAAGGAGAGCGTGAGGATTCCGTTCAAGAAAGACACGTCCTGGGAGGAAGCTCCCCTGTTGGTCAACCCACTGATGTCACTATAACCCCCAGCTCTTTTCCCCTTAGAGGTGCATGTTGGTTGACCTTCTATTCTATGGGCCTTAGATACAACAAGGGAAGATGTTGGGTGATACTGCATATATATATATATATATATATATATATATATATATATATATATATATATATATATATATATATATATATATATATATATATACAGTCGGCGCCACGGGTATTGGCGCGATGTTTTTTTTTTCATCTGTAGCACTAAAACAAGTGCAATACTAACATGTATGTAGAACCTACCAGCCTCTAATACTTTGTGGGGCGTCCTTTCCTTTTCAGACAGCTCTCAAGGCGTCGAGGAACAGATTCAGCCAGTCTTTGGAGCATTGAGGGTTCTAAGTTGTCCCAAATGTCCTTAATCTCCTTCACAAGCTTTTCCACAGTTGCTGTGTTACGTCCTCGTAGTCTTCGTTTTATTAGTCCCCACACATTTTCAATCGGATTGAAATCTGGACTATTACCAGGCCAATCGTTTATGTAATCCACTCCTACAAATTCAAGCCATTCTTTGATTAGTTTTGCTGTGTGTGCAGGGGCATCATCCTGCATGAACACCTCACTCTTACAGGCATCAAAGCAGTCCTCAAGATGGTCACACAACAGTTCCAAATATGATTCCTTGTTCACTGTTGTGTTTTTAGGTAATATAACTAGCTTGCCCACACCATAGTACCCAAATGCACCCCATACCATGACACTATCAGGGTGCTTGACTGTCCCCTGTGTGTACTTGGGATGGTACGCACCCAGACGGAGCCTAACCTTACCTCCTCGGTTCCCAGTAACATTAAATGTAGCCTCATCGGTCCACAAAACCTTCTTCCACTTTTCATTGTCCCAATTTAGATATTTCTTACAAAATTTCACACGATTGTGTTTCTGTTTCTCCATCAGAAGAGGTTTGCGTTGTGGTGCCCGATGCTCATAAGACAAATTGTCCTTGAGGCGGCGTTGTATTGTCCTAACAGACACATCTTGCAGGAGTTTTGGATTTTTTTCTTTCAATTCTTTAGCTGTTATCCTTGGTTCAGCTTCCACCTGTCTTTGGATAACCTTCAGAGTCCTTTTGATGTCTTTTAGCTGGTCCAGTCCTCTTGACTTGGAATGGGGGATAATCACCTCCCGCTGTCTTGCATTTCTTTGTCCATCTCTGGACACTGCGCAACGATACTCTGGTCTGGATTGATATATCCTTGTTAGACTTTCCTGCCTTATAAAGTGAGCTTATTGCTGCAATTTTCTTCCTTGTGAGCTCTGGGCCTCGTGGCATTATTACAAAAATCCCACAAAAAACACAGCATGTCAGAGCGGAAAAAAAAACAATTGATGCGGTCACGACTAATCACAAAAAGCAACTGAGTTATTCCATAGGCAACTGAGATCTTTATTGTCTGTACGTGGATCTTAAGCTCAGCCTACTCTACCATGTGCTTTCGCGCCAATACCAGTGTCGGTTTTCTTAGGTGTAAAATGGGGGTCCTTAATAATTCGTCACGGGTATTGGCGCACATTTTTCGCGCCAATACCCGTGGCGCCGACTGTATATATATATATATATATATATATATATATATATATATATATATATATATATATATATATATATATATATATATATATATATATATATATATATATATATATATTTTTTTTTTTTTTTTTTTTTTTTTACGTAGGGAAGAGGGCGAGCCAAGGGCAAAAAAAAGAAAGTTAGAAAAAGGCTCTCCAAAGAGTTCAAAAAGTGCCAAAACCATCAGCCAGAATTAGGGGAACAAATGCCTCGATACCTCCCTCTTTAAAGAAGACAAGTTGTAGGAATTCGTAAATACAGATGCAGGGAGGGAGTTCCAGAGTTTACCAGTGAAAGGGATGAATGATTGAGCATACTGGTTAACTTTTGCATTAGAGAGTTGGACAGAATAGGGATGAGAGGAAGAAGAAAGCCTTGTGCAGCGTGGCCACAGGAGGAGGGGAGGCATGCAGTTAGCAAGATCAGTAGAACAGTTACCATGAAAATAGCGATAAAATATAGAAAGGGATGCAACATTTTGGCGGTGAGAAAGAGACTGAAGACAGTTAGTCAGAGGAGGGGAGTTCATGAGACGAAGAGCTTTCGATTCCACCCTATCAAGCAAAGCTGTGTGACTGGAACCCCCAAACATGCGAAGAGTACTCCATACAGGGACGGATAAGGCCCTTATACAGAGTAAGCAGTTGGAGGGCGAGAAAAACTGTCGGAGAAGCCTCAGAACACCTAATTTCATAGAAGCTGTTTTAGCAAGAGATGAGATGTGAAGTTTCCAGTTAAGATTATGAGCAAAGGACAGACCGAGGATATTCATTGTGGAAGAGGGAGACAGTTGAGTGTCATTGAAGAAGAGGGGATAGTTGTCTGGAGGGTTGTGTCGAGTTGATAGATGGAGGAATTGAGTTTTTGAGGCATTGAAAACTACTAGATCGGAAGTCAGGCGTTCCGTGGCGTCCCCGCGTGATCTTTTGATTTCCTGAAGGGTTGGACGTCTCTGAAAGAACGTGGAAAGATGTAGGGTGGTATCATCAGCGTAGGAGTGGATAGGGCAAGAAGTTTGGTTAAGAAGGTCATTAATGAATAATAGAAAGAGAGTGGGTGACAGGACAGAACCCTGAGGAACACCACTATTAATAGGTTTAGGAGAAGAACAGTAGCCATCTACCACAGCAGCAATAGAGCGGTCAGAAAGGAAACTTGAGATAAAGTTGCAGAGAGAAGGATAGAAGCCGTAGGAGGGCAGTTTTGAAATCGAAGCTTTATGCCAGACAAAAGCTTTTGATATGTCTAACACAACAGCAAAAGTTTCACCGAAATCTCTAAAAGAGGATGACCAAGACTCAGTAAGGAAAGCCAGAAGATCACCAGTAGAGCGACCTTGACGGAAGCCATATTGGCAATCAGACAGAAGATTGTGAAGTGACAGATGTTTGAGAATCTTCCTATTCAGGATAGATTCAAAAACTTTAGACAAGCAAGAGATTAAAGCTATAGGATGGTAGTTTGAGGGGTTAGAACGGTCACCCTTTTTAGGAACAGGCTGAATGTAGGCGAACTTCCAGCAGGAAGGAAAGGTAGAAGTCGATAGACAAAGTTGGAAGAGTTTGGCCAGGCAAGGTGCAAGCACAGAAGCACAGTTTTTGAGAACAATAGGAGGGACCCCATCAGGTCCATAAGCCTTCCGAGGGTTTAGGCCAGCAAGGGCATGGAAAACATCATTACGAAGAATTTTGATTGTAGACATGAAATAGTCAGAGGGAGGAGGAGAGGGAGGACAAGCCCAGAATCGTCCAAGGTGGAGTTGTGAGCAAAGGTTTGAGAAAAGAGTTCAGCTTTAGAGACAGAAGAGATGGCAGTGGTGCCATCAGGATGAAATAAAGGAGGAAAGATGAAGAAGTGAAGTTATTTGAGATGTTTTTGGCTAGATGCCAGAAGTCACGAGGAGAGTTTGAGTTTGAAAGATTTTGACATTTCCTATTTATGAAAGAGTGTTTGGCAAGTTGAAGAACAGACTTGGCATGATTCCGGGCAGAGATATAAAGTGCATGAGATTCAGGAGATGGAAGGCTCAAGTACCTTTTGTGGGCAACCTCTCTATCATGTATAGCACGAGAACAGGCTGAGTTAAACCAAGGTTTAGAAGGTTTAGGTTGAGAAAAGAATGAGGAATGTACGCCTCCATGCCAGATACTAACACCTCTGTTATGCGTTCAGCACAAAGAGATGGGTCTCTGACACGGAAGCAATAATCATTCCAGGAAAATCAGCATAATACCTCCTCAGGTCCCCCAACTGGCAGAGGCAAAACGCCAGAGGCACCTTCGCTTTGGGGATCCTGCGGAGGATTGGAAAAATAGGACAAGATACAGAAATGAGATTGTGATCGGAGGAGCCCAACGGAGATGAAAGGGTGACAGCATAAGCAGAAGGGTTAGAGGTGAGGAAGAGATCAAGAATGTTGGGCGTGTCTCCAAGACGGTCAGGAATACGAGTAGGGTGTTGCACCAGTTGCTCTAGGTCATGGAGGATAGCAAAGTTGAAGGCTAGTTTACCAGGGTGGTCAGTGAAGGGAGAGGAAAGCCAAAGCTGGTGGTGAACATTGAAATCTCCAAGAATGGAAATCTCAGCGAAAGGGTAGAGGGACAGAATGTGCTCCACTTTAGAAGTTAAGTAGTCGAAGAAATTACTATAGTCAGAAGAGTTAGGGGAGAGATAAACAGCACAGATGAATTTAGTTTGAGAGTGACTGTTAAGTCGTAGCCATATGGTAGAAAATTCGGAAGACAAACAATGCATGTACAGTGCTTTACCTACATTGTCGTCGTTATTACACACCAACTTACCGAATTACTGTACGTACAGTATTTGTAAGTGACGCCACAGACCCCATGATATAGTGAAAAATCCGCAGAACGCATCTATAAATATGTATAAAAACAGTGAAACAGGGAAGCCACGAAAGTCGAACCACGAAATAGCGACGGAACACTGTATTTAGACATTTAAGTATTGACTCGGCACTGTATGTGAAAAAAAAAAAGTACCATATTTGATGGCTCATAAGATGCACGTTTTCTCCAAAAATAAAAGTCTCAGGAAATCAGCCTGCATCCTATGAGGCCAAGGTTCAGGATTGAGTGAGTGGTTGGTGGTAATCTATGGCAACAGAGGCTCTGAAATCAAACTCCAGACATCTTTACACAGGTAAACAAAGTGATGGTTGGTATCGCACCAGAAACCCTTTTTTCAAGGTAACAATATGTAATAGGTCATAGTTACCAGCAATTCACATAGAATGACACCAGTCAGGAAGAAATTACCAAAGTGACCGACCATATACCATACATTGCATCAACCAAAACAAAACTCATGGTCAGTGATCTTGATTTTGATACAAGCAAGCTCCACTGTGTTCTTTACAGTGTGGTGCTGTTACTCCTTGTGGTACAACACACATTCATACAATTAACATTCTTACCTTGCATATATGTAATAAATATTATGATAAGAAAAAAAAAATATATGATTATTAGCTCTGTAGTCTTTCACAGTCACTGCCAGCTCCATATGTCAGGCACATGTTTACATCCCACTAGTAAATACTAAAACTTTTAATTGCAAAATATTGGGATTTAATAAAGATCAAAATGTATGTGAGAGTTTTTAAAATCTCAGGTGAAATATTTCATTTCATATTCAGAGCTTAAATCAACTCATTAATCTTTTTTTTTCATATCAATGTCTGCCAAAAGTGGATGCATCTTATGAGCCCATGTGTCCTATGAGCCATCAAACACAGTAAATAACATCTAGGTTACAAGTCCTGGATGTGAGTAACTCCAAACTTTCATATGAATATAATGACATAGATTATCATCAATCAAACACAAAGAATACCTATATATAGATTCAGTTGTTTGTTCAGTTGTACAGCAGAATCTATATATAGATGTCAATCTGGAATACCCTTTAGCTGGGAAACTATACATAGATGTGTATAGAGGGCACTTATTTTTGCTGCCACCACTGTACTGGTCCCTGGCACCAGTGTACTGGTTCCAAGTATCAGGTACAGACCGTTTACCCTTTCTGCCCTCCCTGGGTAAAGGAAAATATAAACTATAATGATGAAAAGTAACAAAAATATACTTTCTCTCTTTCTCTATGCATTGGCAGTGCCCTTACAGCTAAAAGGTACACTATGAACACCATTCACCACTTGAGCACCCCTACCACTACCCTATCTAGCCTGACACATAGCCTATGTGGGGAACTAGGGGAACCATATCGACTCAACTGGCAGCCTGGCCATAGAGATTCTTGTCTTGGTGTCTCCTTCATCACTCGTCTCTCTCTCCTCTATTTCTCCTGTTTATAGGGTGTCTCCAGATGACCTCGCACACACAAGGGGGTCTAGACCAGCATTTCTCAACCTGGGGTGCTAGCACCCATTGGGGGTGCTGCAATCAATTATAAGGGGTGCTGGGAAGTGATACACACACTTCACTTTCTTTTACCCTTCTAATAACAAGATATTAGTTAGGGGTGCTGGACTGATTAGACATGACAACAGGGGGTGCTATGGTTGGAAAAGGTTAGGAAATGCTGGTCTAGACAGACTGGGGCTGGTCTACCTGCATTAGCAAGGACAGATACAGGTTAGCTACCTGGTCTAGATGTTCCATGTAGTGTATTCAATACCACGAGATGTGTGGGCAAGAGAGATTAATGTACCTCCATGCATCCCAAGCGAGCAAGAGAAACCAAACTACCTACAAGCCTGTATTTACACCTTCCATGACATCACTACTCTTTAGACATGTATTCCCTATTTACATTCCTCTTTCCCCACAACTAATATTCTGTGCTCTAAAAATAACAGTACATTTAATAGAGATTTGAAAGTGCAGAGTATGAGGATTTTTATGAATGAAAGCCAAAAGACAAATTTTTCGTATTTAGTAATGCACTCATCTGCTCTGCTGCCAGGAAGGGGTTAAAGATTCAGTCACACTCCTTGCACATTTCACTTTAGCCTTCATTATCATTTGCCTTGTAAGTCTCTGTGTAACAACCATAAAACATCATGGTATTGTTTGATGAAGTCTTTTTAACCCCTCTCAGTTTCATAATTCAAAATCGCTCCTGTAACTTGTGGTAATCACTGCCAGGTAGTAGGTGAAGGAGGCAGGTACTCGTAACTTAATGCCTGGCTGCCATTACACAGGAGACAGCCACCAGTTCCAAGTACTTTAAGAGCTTCTACTCAGGGTGGCTGGACTTTGCCCTCTCACCAGGTATTGTGCTATAGAAACATCTGTGCTCTTTGAAGAAGAGATAATGTAAATATGTGACTGAGAAACTCTGGTAAAGTGGCTGAAATAGGCCATCATATGGTTTGTTTCACATAGGAACCAATCTGGGAGATTATTGCCATTGTCATACCTATGGTCTAAGAAAGATATGGGTTTTACTCTCTGCAGAGGTCAATTTGATCCACATTGGTTAAACACACAAAGCAGTTTGGAGGTGCATCACCAGTGTCACCATGTAGATAGGATAGGTTAGGTTTTTCTTTTGGTTTGCATGTATGTGTTTAGGGGATGCTATGGGCACCATGTATCTGACCCCAATAGTGTGTCAAAGTACTAGAGTGGAATAAGTAAATGTGAAACATCAGCAAGTAATTTTTTTAATGCTCCTGGTCCTGGGGTTGGAACTGCAGGACATGATGTGTCACCACCTGTTTAAATCTCTGCTGAGGGCTCCAATTAGCCTGCGACCGTTTGTGCAGCTACCACCCCTTGTGGTGCATTAAACTGCTACATCTGTTGTTTCCCATATGCTGCCCATGCATTGTGGTATCCATTTTCTGCTGCATCACTTTCTTGTCTTTTTTTCTTAGCCATCTGCACTGTCTACTCATTCTTTTTTCCTTTCTGGCCTCTGTAATTTCATCATTCCACCATGGTCTACATACTCTCGTCTGCTTACTCTCACAAAACCTATCAGATTCTCAGCAGCACTCTGCACATTCTCAACTAGTCTCTCATTCAGGTGCTCCACATCATACACACTTACATCATCATCCCACCCTCTTTAATTCAAATCTACCTGAAAGTTCCCCCTCCATACATCTGTCATTCTCCACTTCCTTTCCTTACTTGCCACTCTCACATCACTCCCACCCTGCATCAGGCACTTCATAACCAGCAAATTGTGGTCAGACACAATATCCACCATACCATCCTCATCTATCCACATGTGTGACACAGTTTCATGTCTGTTTACCAACATATAGTCATGCATTCCTGCTCTCTTGCATTCCAAGTCACTCACCACTTAGCTAAGGAAACATTCAGATTCTCCAATTCCATCTTATCCACAAACTCCAAGCATTTCACCATTCCTGTTCATAGAAAAAAAAAATCCCCATTATTCCTATGTGCTCATTCATGTCACCCATCACAAGCACTCTTTCCTCCCTATTCTCTTTTATGACTTTCTTAAGTCTGTCATACTTCCTCCTATTCTCCCTATTAGCTCTTCCTTGCACAACAGTCTTATATGTGTTACCACCACCACTACCACCGCCACCACCACTTCTTCTGCCATACTCATTCCTAAATTCTACTTACACCACCATCACATCTTCACTGCTTTCACACTTCCCCACAATAATCTTCTTTACTTTCAGTACTCTTCCTGTCCTGTAGAATAAGGCTATGCATCCTCCCAGTGTCTCCTGTGTTTTACATCCCTTTCCCATCACAGCATACTCACATCCCTATATTCGCACATCATCTCTCAGGTGAATCTCGGTAAGCACAGCTACATCAAACTTCTATTCATTGAGTTCCTTGCATACATCCTCAAACTTCCACATTCTTATCCTCTCACATTCATACAACCAGTCTTCACACATTCTCTTGTCTGGTTAGTTTTTTCTCTTCTGTGTCTGCCATCATCTGCTGGTCCTCCTTGTCAGGCCATCTCCACACAGCACACCTACCTTGCCCTCATCCACTCAAGCCAGTTGTTGTCCCACATTCTGGTTTACACCTTATTTGGGGTGGATTCCATCTCTTCCGTAGAGCCTGTCTTGCTCCAGGATCTCATCCATGTCCAGGAAGTTCACATTGCCCTTCTTCGCAACCAGCCAATCTATCGTCATTTTCTGGAGCTCCTTACAGATCATAAAGTTTGTCTGTCTTGTCACTCTCTCATTGTGTGCTCCTCCTCCTGGGTGCCATAGGACCCCCATCACAGCCACACTCATCTTGCCTCCAGGTTACTTCATCCTCCTTGAATCACCAGCAATCTTTTTTTTCCATTTCCTCCACTTCTTCCAGAACCTTCTTAATATATTGATTCTTTGTGACTCCCATGTTGGTGCACTTGCACTTTCCCTCCTCAAAAAGTTGGGGGTCTTCCTCATCATGCTGTCTCTGATGACATGACCAAAGGCTTTCTTGAATATCATCTTCCTTGATCATTTCTTCATTCTGGCCACTTCTACCACTTGCTGCTGATCCTCACTCTTCTCCCTCTGTGTTTCAGCCTCCTTCATCAGGTTTTCTGTCTGGATGTTCTGCTGTTGCATTCTTTTTGTCTCACCATCGTCATCCTTGTTTCTCCATTTGTTTATCCCCCTGTTGAGGCATTGCTTGCACAGGAACACCAAGAGTTTGAAACCTAGAGGCTTCATGTTTGCTTCTTTCATTCCTATACAGGATGCATGGAACCAGATCATGCATCTTTTGCATGCCACTGCCTTCTGCCTGTTGGCTACACTCTTGTCACAGGATCCACACACACACACTCATCACTATTTTCGTAGACATCACAGCACACAGAAACCAAGCAGAGGGTCGGAAAAACACTCAAAATCACAAATCAAGGCCTATTTACTTCTTCATGGCTTCTACCTGTTTTTCTCCATGGTGTTTGCTCTTTTTATGTTGTAGTGTTTGAATTATCTTAATTTTCTATAACCATGACGTCAGAAGAAAAGTAGAAAGGAGGAAAAGGGTGAATTTAACAGTAGTACAGAAGCTTGAGTTCATCAAAAACTTAGAAAGTTGTATATCTGTGAAGTGGATGTGTGAGAAATATGGTGCATAAAAACAATTTTTGATATGAAAATACAGAAGCAATTAGATGAAATAAATGAAAAAAATATATACAACACTACTGTGGGCAGTTGTGACTTTGTCTCAGGACAGGTAAACAAGTGTAGCACATAGTATCACGATTCATTATTTTGATATTAGTTCTAACATGTGAATTATATTCCAAAATATTTATTTGAATGCAGACATATAGAGAGATACCTTTCTATGTAGATTTATCTCAAAATATTGCACACTGTAAATGTTTGCATATGCAATATTTGTATGGTACTATACAAAAAAAGGCAAGTTCTTCTATCTCTCTTCTTAGTTCTGCATCATATAATTCTTTACATCATATACTGTACTAATTACTTTCATGTCCTATATTTCAGGGTCTATTTTGAAAACAAAATCTTCTTGGCCCTACAAGAATTTATTGTATTTTAAGAGCCATGATAAATAACAAAGCAGTAACTGTGTGTTCTTTCAGGTCATTGGGGATCCACTTAATCGTGGAACAGCACATGGACCCCAGAACCACAAGGCACACTTTGACAAGCTTCTTGAATACATTGACATTGGACTGAAGGAGGGTGCCACTCTGATGTATGGAGGAAAGAAGGTTGACCGACCTGGGTTCTTCTTACATCCCACAGTGTTTACAAATGTAGAAGACCACATGTTCATTGCCAAAGAAGAGAGCTTTGGTCCAATAATGGTCATCTCCAAGTTTGGCAATGGGTGAGTATTGAGCTTTTTTTTTTCCTTTCAAGGTGCATGGGAAAGCAATAAAACCAAAAATTCTGAACCTGTAGTAGGGTTTACAGGTTTTTTCAGGGGTTTCAGTTTCATCAGAATATACAGTGGAAACTCAATGCTCAAACTTAATTTGTTCCAAATGGCTGTTTGAGTATCAAAAAGTTAAACTATTGATACCTATAAATCGGGTAATTCCTTCTAGTCTTAGCAAAACTTGACGTTTATAAAAATTTCAATGCAAATTTTTAAAAATTTTGATTTTTATTTACTGTAAGTGAAGGCTGGTGTTGGATAGCGTAGAAGAGGAGGGGAGAAGAGTGAGGAGGAGGGAGGTTGTCAGAGGACAAGTCACCATCCATGAAAATATCTGCTGTGATTTCTGTGAATTCACTAGTGGAGGGATGTGGCTCACTAACACTTGCACTTTCACTAGATTCCTTTTTTTCACCACCAATAAGCCTATTTGGTGTCATTGTAAGGTTCTAAATGAAAAACTACCGACAGAACACAGAAGAATGTGGTTTCTCTTTAGACTGCAGCAGGATTACAGATGCACACCAGTATCCAGTGTACCGAAATGCTGGCAATTTTGTTTCACAGGTAATACATATCAGAATGGGGCAACAGCGGCGACGGAGAGGCCAGAGCTTTGTTTACAATCGCGTGTGTGGCTGTTCAATTACCAGATATTTTCACCACTAATAAGCCTTTGGTATTAATGTAAGTTTATGAATTAAAAACTATAAATGGAACACATGAGAATGTTATTCTGAAGACTGCAGCAGCACAACTGGCAGAGGGGGAGGGAGAGGCCAAGGAGCCTTTGTTTACAGCCATATGTGTGGACATTCGACTATCAGGTATTTTTTCGAGTATTAAATTGAACGATTGTGTTCAAGTATTGAAAAATTTTACTATTAAGACGTTTGAGTATTGAGTCTCCACTGTATATATATATATATATATATATATATATATATATATATATATATATATATATATATATATATATATATATACTTGTGGTGTTTGTTCAAGGCTCCGCTCCACTGCGAGGCAGTGCTCAGCAGAGCCTCCCTCAAAACAACTAGCATCTATAATTGTCTTTGATCTCCATGCTGTTAAAGTCATAAACTTCCTTGAACAAATATGTCTTCAATTTCTTTTGAAGGTATTGATCCTGGCACAACCTTTAATATCACTCGGCAGTTTATTGTAAATCCTTGGTGCGCATCTTGCAAATGCTCTATATCCCATGTCAAAGTTATTTCTTGGGTCATGTAGTCTGTATGGGTTAGCATCGTGTTTGCAGTATCATATTCACTCAGCCATGTTTCAGTCAAAGCAAGAATATCCAGATTTTCATCATTAATAAAAGTTCTGATTTCTATTGTCTTGTTTCCAACTGACTGAACATTTAATAAACCACATTTCAACATAGAGCTCATAGCATTAGTAGCCATGATCTGTAATATTTCTGATCCTGTCAATCTCACTTACCAACACAACACAACAACTATTGTTTGCCGAGTGGTCAGTATTGTTTCTTAAACCTCACACAGTTTATGCATTTCTAGATTTGCAATCCTTGGACTTGTGGTTGCCTGCACATTTAAAGCAAATGGGATCCTCACAATTTTTCTTGGCATTGCAGTTTGCCTCAGTATGACCATACCTTTGACAATGGTAACAGATAAGTGCATGATACCTGTCACGAACCTGGTAAACTCCCTACTCAAGCTTAATCCTGTCCTGATGCTGATGTAACAGCTGTCTTATCATTGGATCACATTTCATGATGTAATGAACTGTGCCCCCTGCTGCTGGTTTGCAAAAAATATTCTCATTCTTTGACTTGATATCAGGAACTTCATGAAGGTAATCATTCCGAGTCAGCAGTATTCAGTGACCCAGTGACCCCCATCAAGCCTTCTGTTGTCTCATCGACCTTGATACTTATCTCTTCCATTCTTGCCATCTTATTATCAACTATTTCCATCATCTTGTCAACTTTAGCAGTAATGCTCTTCAAATCAGACTTAAATTCCTCAACATCATTGATGAATTTCTTCAGAACCGACACCTCAATGAAGCAAACATCACACAGATACCTCATGTTGGAGATATTTTCAGATTTAATCCCTGCCAAATTCACACATTTTGTATGAGCCCACCAGTTACACAGACAACACTTAATGAACTTTGCTGGGTCTCCAGAATCAGAGCTACACCTATAACAGGACGAAGGTAATAATGCTTGATGTCCTTTCTTTTGGCACTTTCTTTTCCTTTTCTACAGTCTCTTCTTCATACTCTTCCAGAAAGTCATCATCGTTTTCCCCAGATGAAACTTCTTTCCTTTTTCTTGTGGTTCTGTTTCTTTGTTTTTCTTCTGCTTTCTTCTTCTTTTCAAGGATCATCTTTTCTTTCTCCTCTACTGCTTCTAAGAACTCATTGTGCGTTATGATGCTGACTGCTTCTAAGAACTCATCTTGCGTTATGACGCAACTATGGACATCTAATTTTCTTCTTGCCATTGTCTGCGTTGTACCACTAGTGGTTGGGTAGGGCTTTCTGAAAACATCTGCCATTATCTGCTCGAAAGAAGTTGAAGGGGGAAATCATCTCTCTGGGAGGATTGACCTTCTTTGGAGTCGCTGGTTTGTGGACTGGCTCTGAAGATGTCTGGACACTTTTGCATAATTTATACAGATCTGGGTTTAATGTTTTCACTGGATAAACACTATGGTCAGATGGATACAAACCAGTCTTTTTAAAGGCCATTTTTACATTTGGGAGATTGAAACATTCATCCCAAACCTTGCCCACCAAATCTACGAATTCCCCTTTTGGTAGTTTTCTGAGCATAGTTTGCTGCTTGCCATTTGGCAATAGTGGCATCCCACCTGGTCTTCAAAGGCTTAAAATAGCAAACATCAAGAGGTTGCAGTACATAAGTGGTGTGAGGAGGAAGTTTAATGATGGTTATAACTAAAAAAAAAAACAAAAACATGAGGAAGCTATAATTTAGCAAAAACATAATGAAAGTGTGTTGGCCCGATACACCCCAGTATACGTGAATCGGGTCACTCATTGAAGTGCCTATAGCACTAAAACTAAAAGAAATTTTTAATTTCTGATTAAAGCATGCAAAAGAACAAAGAATTATCTATATGACATGCAATTTTTATAAAAATTCTACAAAATTTAGTGTACTTTCAGGAGAAATCGAATCAATTTTTTTTTTTTTTTTTTTTTATATATGAAAATTTTGAAACTTTGAAAAACACGCTTTTTTGGGGGGGAACATCCTAGGAACCATAAGTTTTCGGGCAGGACCAAAAACTTTTTTAAGGTTGTGTAGATACTGAAGTGGGCTTTCAAGGTAAGTATTCACTTTTTTCAATTTTCAGATTTTTCATAAATTTTTGATGAGTGGCCCAATTCACCCCAGCTGGCATGGGGGACCAGTTTACCCCGGTCTACGCTATGTTTTTTTCATGGTTCTTATTTTCCTGTATAATCACTCACAAATCTTTTTCCTCTTTAGTCTTCATTATTTGTTCCTTTCCCATCAAATAGTTTCATACAGGTCTTCTTTTGCTCTTTCCTGGTTCCATTACGTGACTTATCTTGGCATTGAACTCCAATTTCCGCTTCTTGCTCCACTCATAGATTTTGTTTATATCTTCCTGTAACAGCAGTCCTTCCTGAACCCAAATTGTCTGTTTGTTATGACTTGTTCTTCCAGATATTTAAATAATTTTTCTTTGGTAATTATTTCACACAACTTTACCATAATGCTTGTAAGTGATACCGGTCTATAATTTAATGGCTCATTTGCCTTTCCTCCTTCAAATATTGGTAATGTGTTGGTCCTCTTCCATTTTAGTGGAACTTTCCCTTCATTTATTGAACTTTTAATTATTGCCCAAATTGGATCCAACAGTAGCTCTTTGCATTCTTTAAGCACCAAGCCTGATACACCATCTGGCCCCATTGCATTTCTGACATCCAAATTTTCCAATAATCTGAAAATATCCTCCTTGTGCATTGTGATTTCCTGTAATCCTTGGCATTGAAATGCCCTTTTAGATTCTGTAAAATCTTTTACAGTGAACACCGTCTTGAAGTTCTCATTCATTATTTCACACATTTCCTCCTCTGCTTGGTATATCTACCCTCCTTTAATTATTTTTTTTCTAATGTTTCCTTATTCTTCATTTTGTTATTTATAGATTTAAATTTATAGAAAAGCTTGGGTTCATCTTTGCTTTTATTCACCACATCTTTCTCAAAGTTTCTCAGATACACTCCAGACCAGTTAGTTATACTCCAGACCACTCAGATACACTCCAGTCCAGTGAGATACACTCCTGACCACTCAAAAACACTCCAGATCACTCAGATACACTCCAGATCACTCAGATACATTCCAAACCACTCAGATACACTCTTGACCACTCAGATACACTCTAGATCACTCAGATACACTCCAGACCACTCGCATACACTCCAGACCACTCAGATACACTTCAGACCACTTAGATACACTCCAGACCACTTAGATACACTCCAGACCACTCAGATACACTCCAGACCACTCAGATACACTCCAGACCACTCAGATACACTCCAGACCGCTCATATACATTCCAGACCAATCACATACACTCTTGACGACTCACATACACTTCTGTCCAGTTAGATACACTCCAGACCATTCAGATACACTCAAGACTACTCAGATACACTCCAGACCAGTTAGATACACTAAAGACCAGTTAGATACACTCTTGACCACTCAGATACACTTCAGACCAATTAGATACACTCCTTACCACTCAGATACACTCTTGACCAGTCAGATACACCCTTGACCACTCATACACTCCAGACCACTCAGATACACTCCAGACCCCTCAGATATACTCTTGACCACTCAGATGCACTCTTGACCACTTAGATACACTTTTGACCCCTCAGATACACTCCTGACCACTCAGATACACTTCAGACCAGTTAGATACACTCCAGTCCACTCAGATACACCTCTGACCACTCAGATACACTTGAGACCAGTTAGATACACTCTTGACTACTCAGATAACTCCAGACCAATTAAATACACTCTAGACCAGTTAAATATACTCCAGACCACTCATATACAACCCATACCACTCAGATACACTCCAGACCACTCAGATACACTCCTGACCAGTTAGATACACTCCAGACCACTCAGATACACTCCAGACCAGTCAGATACACTCCTGACCACTCAGATACACTCCAGACCAGTTAGATACACTCAACCACTCAGGTACACTCTTGACCACTCAGATAAATTCTTGACCACTCAGATAAATTCTTGACCACTCAGATACACTGTTGACCAGTTAGTTACACTCCAGACCACTCAGGTACACTCTTAACCACTCAAATACAGTCCAGACCACTCAGATACACTCCAGACCATTCAGATATTCTCTTGATCACTCAAATACACTCTTGACCACTCAGATACACTCCTGACCACTCAAATTCACTCCGGACCACTCAGATACACTCTAGATCACACAGATACACTCCTGACCTCTCAGATACATTCCTGACCATTAAGATACACTCCAGAGCAGTTAGATACATTACAGACCACTCAGATACACTCTTAACCTCTCAGATACACTCCTGACCACTCAGATATACTCAAGACCAGTTAGATACACTCTTGACCACTCAGAAACACTCTAGACCAGTTAGATACACTGCAGACCGCTCAAATACACCCCGACCACTCAGATACACCCCAGACCACTCAGATACAATCCAGACCACTCAGATACACTCCAGACCACTCAAGTACGCTTCAAACAGCTCAGATACATTCCAGACCACTCACATACAATATTGACCACTCACATTCACTCCAGACCACTCAGATACACTCCAGACAACTCAGATACTACAAATTACTCAGATACACTCCTGACCACTCCAAAACACTCCAGACTAGTTAGATACACTCCATATCACTCAGATATACTGCAGACCAATGAGATACACTTCAGACCACTCAGATACACTCCAGACCAGTAAGATACACTCCAGACCACTCAGATACACTCCAGACCACTCAGATACACTCCAGACCACTCAAATACTCTCCAAAATAGTTAGATACACTCCAGACCACTCAGATACACTCTAGACTACTCAGATACATTTTAGACCACTCAGATACACTCCTGACCACCCAAATACACTCATGACCACTCACGATACACTCCAGACCATTTAGATTCACTTCTGACTACTCAGTTACACTCCTGACTACTCAGTTACACTCTTGACCACCCAAATACACTCCTGATCACTCAGATACATTCCAATCCATTCAGATACACTCCAGACCACTCAGATACACTCTATACCACTTAGATACACTCCTGACCACTCAGGCACACTCCAGACCAAGGAATATATAGAGAGGAAGTTTTGGTGTGGGTTAAAGTTTGGAGGACAGCGACGGTGCTGCTATCTATTGGAAGCGACTACTTTCATAGAAAACATTGTTAGGAGTAACTTAAAATTTCTCCCATGCTTCTTCCCCCACCCCCTATTTTTCCCTTCATAAAACATATATATATATATATATATATATATATATATATATATATATATATATATATATATATATATATATATATATATATATATATATATATATATATGCATTTTCTGCCCGCCTCTGCCTGGGCCACACCATACTCCTTACTTGCATCACATATGTCGACTGTCTCGTGACCACTTCTGCCCTTGGTGTAGGACTACCCCTGAGGCCATGGAACATTTCCTGCTTCAATGCCCATGCCTCC
The DNA here is from genome assembly GCF_017591435.1 of Portunus trituberculatus. Lineage (NCBI taxonomy): Eukaryota > Metazoa > Arthropoda > Malacostraca > Decapoda > Portunidae > Portunus > Portunus trituberculatus. The sequence goes on from NC_059304.1 coordinate 30,242,206, forward strand.
TCTCTCAACATACTGCATTACACTCCCGGCTCTCCGCCTTGGCCATCACAACACTCGACCTGCCCACCCTCTTGGCGGCCTCAGGGGTCCACCCTTCCTGGCAACCTGCTGTCCTTCGCCTTACTTGTCCCTTCTTGAGGAAGACCGGCCAGCTACCACGCCTGTGATACCCACACAGGACTACCCTGGGCTCATAAGGATTCAAAAGAGGCCATGAAAATTTATGGATCCTTATTATGAGCCCTGGGGTAGTCCTGTGTGGGTATCACAGGCGTGGTAGCTGGCTGGTCTTCCTCAAGAAGGCACAAGTAAGGCAAAGGGCTGCAGATTGCCAGTAGAGGTGGATGGGTGAGTCCCTGAGGCTGCCAGGAGAGTGGGCAGGTTGAGTGTTGTGATGGCCAGGGTGGAGAGCTGGGAGATTAATGCAGTATGTTGAGAGAGAAGGCGTGGGCATTGAAGCAGGAAATGTTCCATGGGCTCAGGGGTAGTCCTACACCAAGGGCAGAAGGGGTCACAAGACAGATGTAGGTGATGCAAGTGAGCACTGAGCGTGGTGTGGTCCAGGCAGAGGCGGGCAATGGTTGATGTGCCTTGCGCTCCTTCCTGTGACTGACTGACTGTTTGAACTTTGAATCTTGTAACGGCGCTCATCCTCCCCCGCTGATGGACACCTCCAACCCTCACCCCTTACTATCTGCGACCCACGCGCCATCTGTTAGAAGCGAGGTTCCCTAATCAATTTCTCCAGCTGGCTCATTGAACCCGTATATCCTCCCTAGAATCCTTGCTCCAGACCATTCAGATACATTCCAGACCACTCATATACATACCAGACTGGTTAGATACACTCCATTTCAGTTAGGTACACTCCTGACCACTCATACACTCTAGACCAGCTAGATACACTCCTGACAACTGAGATACACTCCAGAACAGTTAGATGCACTCCAGACCAGTTAGGTAAACTCCAGAACAGTTAGATACACTCCAGACCACTCAGATACACTCCAGACCACTCAGATACACTTCAGACCACTCAGATACACTGCAGACCAGTTAGATACACTCCTGAAAACTCAGATGCACCCCTGACCATTCAGATACACTTCTGACCACTTGGATACACTCCAGAACACTCAGATACTCTCCATACTGCTGACATACACTCCAGACCAGTTAAATACAGTCCTGATCAATTGGATAATCTCCAGACCATTCAGAGACGCTCCTGGCAATTTGGATACACTCCAGACTGATTAGATACACTCCAGACCACTCAGATATATTCCAGACCAGTTAGATACACTCCTGACCACTTGGATACACTCCAGACCATTCAGATACACTCCTGACCGCTTGGATACACTGCAGACCTCTCAAATACATTCCAGGTCACTCAGATACACTCCAGACCTCTCAGATACACTCCAGACCACTCAGATACACTCCTAGCCACTCTGATACTTTCCTAGCCACTCAGATACACTAATGACCACTCAGATGCCCTCCAGACCACTCAGATACACTCCAGATCATTGAAATACACTCCTGACCACTTAAATACACTCCAAATCACTCAGATACACTCCAGACCAGTTAGATACACTCCAGACCACTCAGATACACTCCTGACCACTCAGATACCTGTCAGATCACTCAGATACGCTCCTGATCACTCAGATACACTCCAGACCAGTTAGATACACTCCAAACCAGTTAAGTACACTCCAGACCACTCAGATACACTCCTGACCACTCGGATACTTGTCAGACCACTCGTACACTCCAGACCACTCAGATACACTCTTGACCACTTGGATACATGTCAGATCACTCAGATACACTCCAGACCACTCAGATACACTCCTGACCACTCGGATACATGTCAGACCACTCAGATACACTCCTGACCATTCAGATACACTCCTGACCACTCAGATACACTCCAGACCACTCAGATACACTCCTGACCACTCGGATACATGTCAGATCACTCAGATACACTCCTGACCACTCGGATACACTCCTGACCACTCAGATACATGTCAGACCACTCAGATACACGTCATACCATTGAGATACACTCCAGACCACTCAGATACACTCTTGACCATTCAGATACACTCCTGACCACTCATATACATTGCACACTATTAAGATACACTCCAAACCACTCACATACACTCCAGACCACCACTCAGATACACTCCTGACCACTCAGATACATTACTGACCACTCAGATACACTCCTGACCACTCAGATACATTACTGACCACTCAGATACACTCCCTGACGAGTTAGATACACTCTTGACTGCTCAGGTACACTCCTGACCACTCAGATACACTCCGGACCACTCACATACACTCATGACCACTCAAATACACTCCAGACTACTAAGATACACTCCTGATCTCAAATACACTCAAGACCACTCAATTACACTCCTGATCACTCAGATACACTCCAGACCACTCAGATACACTCCAGACCACTCAGATACACTCCAGACCACTCAGATACACTCCAGACCACTCAGATACACTCCTGACCACTCAGATATACTTCTGACCACTCAGATACATTCCTGACCACTCAAATATACTCCAGACCACTTAGATACACTCCAGACCACTTAGATACATTCCTGACCACTCAGATACACTCCAGACCACTCAGATACACTCCAGAGCAGTTAGACACACTCCTGACCACTCATATACACTCCAGACCAGTTAGATACTCCAGACCACTGAGATACACTCCAGACCAGTTAGATACACTACTGACCACTCAGATACACTCCAGACCATTCAGATACACTCCAGACCACTCAGTTATACTTAAGACCACTTAGATACACTCCAGACCACTCAGATACTCTCTTGACCACTCAGATACACTCCAGACTAGTTAGATACACTCCTGACCACTCAGATACACTCCAGACCAATCAAATACACTCCAGACCACTCGGATATACTCCAGACCACTCAGTTATGCTTAAGACCACTTAGATACACTCCAGATCACTCAGATACACTCCTGACCAGTCAGGTACACTCCAGACCACTCAGATACACTACAGACCACTCAGTTATACTTAAAACCACTCAGATACACTTTTGACCACTTCAGAAACCCAGAATACCACTCAGATACACTCCAGAGCAATCAGATACACTCCTGACCACTGAGATACATTCCAGACCACTTAGATACATTCCTGACCACTCAATTATACTTAAAACTACTCAGATACACTCCTGACCACCTCAGATACCCCAAGACCACTCAGATACACTCAAAACCAATCAGATCCACTCCTGACCACTCAGATACCTGTCAGATCACTCAGATACGCTCCTGATCACTCAGATACACTCCAGACCAGTTAGATACACTCCAAACCAGTTAGATACACTCCAGACCACTCAGATACACTCCTGACCACTCGGATACTTGTCAGACCACTCGTACACTCCAGACCACTCAGATACACTCTTGACCACTTGGATACATGTCAGATCACTCAGATACACTCCAGACCACTCAGATACACTCCTGACCACTCGGATACATGTCAGACCACTCAGATACACTCCTGACCATTCAGATACACTCCTGACCACTCAGATACACTCCAGACCACTCAGATACACTCCTGACCACTCGGATACATGTCAGATCACTCAGATACACTCCTGACCACTCGGATACACTCCTGACCACTCAGATACGTGTCAGACCACTCAGATACACGTCATACCATTGAGATACACTCCAGACCACTCAGATACACTCTTGACCATTCAGATACACTCCTGACCACTCATATACATTGCACACTATTAAGATACACTCCAAACCACTCACATACACTCCAGACCACCACTCAGATACACTCCTGACCACTCAGATACATTACTGACCACTCAGATACACTCCTGACCACTCAGATACATTACTGACCACTCAGATACACTCCCTGACGAGTTAGATACACTCTTGACTGCTCAGGTACACTCCTGACCACTCAGATACACTCCGGACCACTCACATACACTCATGACCACTCAAATACACTCCAGACTACTAAGATACACTCCTGATCTCAAATACACTCAAGACCACTCAATTACACTCCTGATCACTCAGATACACTCCAGACCACTCAGATACACTCCAGACCACTCAGATACACTCCAGACCACTCAGATACACTCCTGACCACTCAGATATACTTCTGACCACTCAGATACATTCCTGACCACTCAAATATACTCCAGACCACTTAGATACACTCCAGACCACTTAGATACATTCCTGACCACTCAGATACACTCCAGACCACTCAGATACACTCCAGAGCAGTTAGACACACTCCTGACCACTCATATACACTCCAGACCAGTTAGATACTCCAGACCACTGAGATACACTCCAGACCAGTTAGATACACTACTGACCACTCAGATACACTCCAGACCATTCAGATACACTCCAGACCACTCAGTTATACTTAAGACCACTTAGATACACTCCAGACCACTCAGATACTCTCTTGACCACTCAGATACACTCCAGACTAGTTAGATACACTCCTGACCACTCAGATACACTCCAGACCAATCAAATACACTCCAGACCACTCGGATATACTCCAGACCACTCAGTTATGCTTAAGACCACTTAGATACACTCCAGATCACTCAGATACACTCCTGACCAGTCAGGTACACTCCAGACCACTCAGATACACTACAGACCACTCAGTTATACTTAAAACCACTCAGATACACTTTTGACCACTTCAGAAACCCAGAATACCACTCAGATACACTCCAGAGCAATCAGATACACTCCTGACCACTGAGATACATTCCAGACCACTTAGATACATTCCTGACCACTCAATTATACTTAAAACTACTCAGATACACTCCTGACCACCTCAGATACCCCCAAGACCACTCAGATACACTCAAAACCAATCAGATCCACTCCTGACCACTCAGATACCTGTCAGATCACTCAGATACGCTCCTGATCACTCAGATACACTCCAGACCAGTTAGATACACTCCAAACCAGTTAGATACACTCCAGACCACTCAGATACACTCCTGACCACTCGGATACTTGTCAGACCACTCGTACACTCCAGACCACTCAGATACACTCTTGACCACTTGGATACATGTCAGATCACTCAGATACACTCCAGACCACTCAGATACACTCCTGACCACTCGGATACATGTCAGACCACTCAGATACACTCCTGACCATTCAGATACACTCCTGACCACTCAGATACACTCCACACCACTCAGATACACTCCTGACCACTCGGATACATGTCAGATCACTCAGATACACTCCTGACCACTCGGATACACTCCTGACCACTCAGATACATGTCAGACCACTCAGATGCACGTCATACCATTGAGATACACTCCAGACCACTCAGATACACTCTTGACCATTCAGATACACTCCTGACCACTCATATACATTGCACACTATTAAGATACACTCCAGACCACCACTCAGATACACTCCTGACCACTCAGATACATTACTGACCACTCAGATACACTCCTGACCACTCAGATACACTCCCTGACGAGTTAGATACACTCTTGACTGCTCAGGTACACTCCTGACCACTCAGATACACTCCGGACCACTCAGATACACTCCTGACCACTCAAATACACTCCAGACTACTAAGATACACTCCTGATCTCAAATACACTCAAGACCACTCAATTACACTCCTGATCACTCAGATACACTCCAGACCACTCAGATACACTCCAGACCACTCAGATACACTCCAGACCACTCAGATACACTCCTGACCACTCAGATACACTCCAGACCACTCAGATACACTCCTGACCACTCAGATACACTCCTGACCACTCAGATACACTCCAGACCACTCAGATACACTCCAGACCACTCAGATACACTCCAGACCACTCAGATACACTCCTGACCACTCAGATACACTCCTTGACGAGTTAGATACACTCTTGACTGCTCAGGTACACTCCTGACCACTCAGATACACTCCGGACCACTCAGATACACTCCAGACCACTCAGATACACTCCAGACCACTCAGATACACTCCAGACCACTCAGATACACTCCAGACCACTCAGATACACTCCTGACCACTCAGATACACTCCAGACCACTCAGATACACTCCTGACCACTCAGATACACTCCTGACCACTCAGATACACTCCAGACCACTCAGATACACTCCAGACCACTCAGATACACTCCAGACCACTCAGATACACTCCTGACCACTCAGATACACTCCCTGACGAGTTAGATACACTCTTGACTGCTCAGGTACACTCCTGACCACTCAGATACACTCCAGACCACTCAGATACACTCCAGACCACTCAGATACACTCCAGACCACTCAGATACACTCCTGACCACTCAGATACACTCCCTGACGAGTTAGATACACTCTTGACTGCTCAGGTACACTCCTGACCACTCAGATACACTCCGGACCACTCAGATACACTCCTGACCACTCAAATACACTCCAGACTACTAAGATACACTCCTGATCTCAAATACACTCAAGACCACTCAATTACACTCCTGATCACTCAGATACACTCCAGACCACTCAGATACACTCCAGACCACTCAGATACACTCCAGACCACTCAGATACACTCCAGACCACTCAGATACACTCCTGACCACTCAGATATACTTCTGACCACTCAGATACATTCCTGACCACTCAGATACATTCTTGACCACTCAGATACATTCCTGACCACTCAAATATACTCCAGACCACTCAGATACACTCCAGACCACTTAGATACATTCCTGACCACTCAGATACACTCCAGACCACTCAGATACACTCCAGAGCAGTTAGACACACTCCTGACCACTCATATACACTCCAGACCAGTTAGATACTCCAGACCACTGAGATACACTCCAGACCAGTTAGATACACTACTGACCACTCAGATACACTCCAGACCATTCAGATACACTCCAGACCACTCAGTTATACTTAAGACCACTTAGATACACTCCAGACCACTCAGATACTCTCTTGACCACTCAGATACACTCCAGACTAGTTAGATACACTCCTGACCACTCAGATACACTCCAGACCAATCAAATACACTCCAGACCACTCGGATATACTCCAGACCACTCAGTTATGCTTAAGACCACTTAGATACACTCCAGATCACTCAGATACACTCCTGACCAGTCAGGTACACTCCAGACCACTCAGATACACTACAGACCACTCAGTTATACTTAAAACCACTCAGATACACTTTTGACCACTTCAGAAACCCAGAATACCACTCAGATACACTCCAGAGCAATCAGATACACTCCTGACCACTGAGATACATTCCAGACCACTTAGATACATTCCTGATCACTCAATTATACTTAAAACTACTCAGATACACTCCTGACCAGTTAGATACACTCCAGACCACTCAGATACACTCCTGACCACTCAGATACACTCCTGACCACTCAGATACCTGTCAGATCACTCAGATACGCTCCTGATCACTCAGATACACTCCAGACCAGTTAGATACACTCCAAACCAGTTAGATACACTCCAGACCACTCAGATACACTCCTGACCACTCGGATACTTGTCAGACCACTCGTACACTCCAGACCACTCAGATACACTCTTGACCACTTGGATACATGTCAGATCACTCAGATACACTTCAGACCACTCAGATACAATCCTGACCACTCGGATACATGTCAGACCACTCAGATACACTCCTGACCATTCAGATACACTCCTGACCACTCAGATACACTCCAGACCACTCAGATACACTCCTGACCACTCGGATACATGTCAGATCACTCAGATACACTCCTGACCACTCGGATACACTCCTGACCACTCAGATACATGTCAGACCACTCAGATACACGTCATACCATTGAGATACACTCCAGACCACTCAGATACACTCTTGACCATTCAGATACACTCCTGACCACTCATATACATTGCACACTATTAAGATACACTCCAAACCACTCACATACACTCCAGACCACCACTCAGATACATTCCTGACCACTCAGATACATTACTGACCACTCAGATACACTCCTGACCACTCAGATACATTACTGACCACTCAGATACACTCCCTGACGAGTTAGATACACTCTTGACTGCTCAGGTACACTCCTGACCACTCAGATACACTCCGGACCACTCAGATACACTCCTGACCACTCAAATACACTCCAGACTACTAAGATACACTCCTGATCTCAAATACACTCAAGACCACTCAATTACACTCCTGATCACTCAGATACACTCCAGACCACTCAGATACACTCCAGACCACTCAGATACACTCCAGACCACTCAGATACACTCCAGACCACTCAGATACACTCCTGACCACTCAGATATACTTCTGACCACTCAGATACATTCCTGACCACTCAGATACATTCCTGACCACTCAAATATACTCCAGACCACTCAGATACACTCCAGACCACTTAGATACATTCCTGACCACTCAGATACACTCCAGACCACTCAGATACACTCCAGAGCAGTTAGACACAATCCTGACCACTCATATACACTCCAGACCAGTTAGATACTCCAGACCACTGAGATACACTCCAGACCAGTTAGATACACTACTGACCACTCAGATACACTCCAGACCATTCAGATACACTCCAGACCACTCAGTTATACTTAAGACCACTTAGATACACTCCAGACCACTCAGATACTGTCTTGACCACTCAGATACACTCCAGACTAGTTAGATACACTCCTGACCACTCAGATACACTCCAGACCAATTAAATACACTCCAGACCACTCGGATATACTCCAGACCACTCAGTTATGCTTAAGACCACTTAGATACACTCCAGATCACTCAGATACACTACAGACCACTCAGTTATACTTAAAACCACTCAGATACACTTTTGACCACTTCAGAAACTCAGAATACCACTCAGATACACTCCAGAGCAATCAGATACACTCCTGACCACTGAGATACATTCCAGACCACTTAGATACATTCCTGACCACTCAATTATACTTAAAACTACTCAGATACATTCCTGACCACCTCAGATACCCCCAAGACCACTCAGATACACTCAAAACCAATCAGATCCACTCCTGACCACTCAGATACCTGTCAGATCACTCAGATACGCTCCTGATCACTCAGATACACTCCAGACCAGTTAGATACACTCCAAACCAGTTAGATACACTCCAGACCACTCAGATACACTCTTGACCACTCGGATACTTGTCAGACCACTCGTACACTCCAGACCACTCAGATACACTCTTGACCACTTGGATACATGTCAGATCACTCAGATACACTCCAAACTACTCAGATACACTCCTGACCACTCAAATACACTCCAGACTACTAAGATACACTCCTGATCTCAAATACACTCAAGACCACTCAATTACACTCCTGATCACTCAGATACACTCCAGACCACTCAGATACACTCCAGACCACTCAGATACACTCCAGACCACTCAGATACACTCCTGACCACTCAGATATACTTCTGACCACTCAGATACATTCCTGACCACTCAGATACATTCCTGACCACTCAGATACATTCCTGACCACTCAAATATACTCCAGACCACTCAGATACACTCCAGACCACTTAGATACATTCCTGACCACTCAGATACACTCCAGACCACTCAGATACACTCCAGAGCAGTTAGACACACTCCTGACCACTCATATACACTCCAGACCAGTTAGATACTCCAGACCACTGAGATACACTCCAGACCAGTTAGATACACTACTGACCACTCAGATACACTCCAGACCATTCAGATACACTCCAGACCACTCAGTTATACTTAAGACCACTTAGATACACTCCAGACCACTCAGATACTCTCTTGACCACTCAGATACACTCCAGACTAGTTAGATACACTCCTGACCACTCAGATACACTCCAGACCAATCAAATACACTCCAGACCACTCGGATATACTCCAGACCACTCAGTTATGCTTAAGACCACTTAGATACACTCCAGATCACTCAGATACACTCCTGACCAGTCAGGTACACTCCAGACCACTCAGATACACTACAGACCACTCAGTTATACTTAAAACCACTCAGATACACTTTTGACCACTTCAGAAACCCAGAATACCACTCAGATACACTCCAGAGCAATCAGATACACTCCTGACCACTGAGATACATTCCAGACCACTTAGATACATTCCTGATCACTCAATTATACTTAAAACTACTCAGATACACTCCTGACCAGTTAGATACACTCCAGACCACTCAGATACACTCCTGACCACTCAGATACACTCCTGACCACTCAGATACCTGTCAGATCACTCAGATACGCTCCTGATCACTCAGATACACTCCAGACCAGTTAGATACACTCCAAACCAGTTAGATACACTCCAGACCACTCAGATACACTCCTGACCACTCGGATACTTGTCAGACCACTCGTACACTCCAGACCACTCAGATACACTCTTGACCACTTGGATACATGTCAGATCACTCAGATACACTTCAGACCACTCAGATACAATCCTGACCACTCGGATACATGTCAGACCACTCAGATACACTCCTGACCATTCAGATACACTCCTGACCACTCAGATACACTCCAGACCACTCAGATACACTCCTGACCACTCGGATACATGTCAGATCACTCAGATACACTCCTGACCACTCGGATACACTCCTGACCACTCAGATACATGTCAGACCACTCAGATACACGTCATACCATTGAGATACACTCCAGACCACTCAGATACACTCTTGACCATTCAGATACACTCCTGACCACTCATATACATTGCACACTATTAAGATACACTCCAAACCACTCACATACACTCCAGACCACCACTCAGATACACTCCTGACCACTCAGATACATTACTGACCACTCAGATACACTCCTGACCACTCAGATACATTACTGACCACTCAGATACACTCCTGACGAGTTAGATACACTCTTGACTGCTCAGGTACACTCCTGACCACTCAGATACACTCCGGACCACTCAGATACACTCCTGACCACTCAAATACACTCCAGACTACTAAGATACACTCCTGATCTCAAATACACTCAAGACCACTCAATTACACTCCTGATCACTCAGATACACTCCAGACCACTCAGATACACTCCAGACCACTCAGATACACTCCAGACCACTCAGATACACTCCAGACCACTCAGATACACTCCTGACCACTCAGATATACTTCTGACCACTTAGATACATTCCTGACCACTCAGATACATTCCTGACCACTCAAATATACTCCAGACCACTCAGATACACTCCAGACCACTTAGATACATTCCTGACCACTCAGATACACTCCAGACCACTCAGATACACTCCAGAGCAGTTAGACACACTCCTGACCACTCATATACACTCCAGACCAGTTAGATACTCCAGACCACTGAGATACACTCCAGACCAGTTAGATACACTACTGACCACTCAGATACACTCCAGACCATTCAGATACACTCCAGACCACTCAGTTATACTTAAGACCACTTAGATACACTCCAGACCACTCAGATACTGTCTTGACCACTCAGATACACTCCAGACTAGTTAGATACACTCCTGACCACTCAGATACACTCCAGACCAATTAAATACACTCCAGACCACTCGGATATACTCCAGACCACTCAGTTATGCTTAAGACCACTTAGATACACTCCAGATCACTCAGATACACTACAGACCACTCAGTTATACTTAAAACCACTCAGATACACTTTTGACCACTTCAGAAACCCAGAATACCACTCAGATACACTCCAGAGCAATCAGATACACTCCTGACCACTGAGATATATTCCAGACCACTTAGATACATTCCTGACCACTCAATTATACTTAAAACTACTCAGATACATTCCTGACCACCTCAGATACCCCCAAGACCACTCAGATACACTCAAAACCAATCAGATCCACTCCTGACCACTCAGATACCTGTCAGATCACTCAGATACGCTCCTGATCACTCAGATACACTCCAGACCAATTAGATACACTCCAAACCAGTTAGATACACTCCAGACCACTCAGATACACTCTTGACCACTCGGATACTTGTCAGACCACTCGTACACTCCAGACCACTCAGATACACTCTTGACCACTTGGATACATGTCAGATCACTCAGATACACTCCAGACTACTCAGATACACTCCTGACCACTCGGATACATGTCAGACCACTCAGATACACTCCTGACCATTCAGATACACTCCTGACCACTCAGATACACTCCAGACCACTCAGATACACTCCTGACCACTCGGATACATGTCAGATCACTCAGATACACTCCTGACCACTCGGATACACTCCTGACCACTCAGATACATGTCAGACCACTCAGATACACTCCATACCATTGAGATACACTCCAGACCACTCAGATACACTCTTGACCATTCAGATACACTCCTGACCACTCATATACATTGCACACTATTAAGATACACTCCAAACCACTCACATACATTCCAGACCACCATTCAGATACACTCCTGACCACTCAGATACATTACTGACCACTCAGATACACTCCTGACCACTCAGATACACTCCCTGACGAGTTAGATACACTCTTGACTGCTCAGGTACACTCCTGACCACTCAGATACACTCCGGACCACTCAGATACACTCCTGACCACTCAAATACACTCCAGACTACTAAGATACACTCCTGATCTCAAATACACTCAAGACCACTCAATTACACTCCTGATCACTCAGATACACTCCAGACCACTCAGATACACTCCAGACCACTCATATACACTCCTGACCACTCAGATATACTTCTGACCACTCAGATACATTCCTGACCACTCAGATACATTCCTGACCACTCAAATACACTCCAGACCACTCAGATACACTCCAGACCACTTAGATACATTCCTGACCACTCAGATATACTCCAGACCACTCAGCTACACTCCAGAGCAGTTAGACACACTCTTGACCACTCATATACACTCCAGACCAGTTAGATACTCCAGACCACTGAGATACACTCCAGACCAGTTAGATACACTACTGACCACTCAGATACACTCCAGACCATTCAGATACACTCCAGACCACTCAGTTATACTTAAGACCACTTAGATACACTCCAGACCACTCAGATACACTTCAGACTAGTTAGATACACTCCTGACCACTCAGATACACTCCAGACCAATCAAATACACTCCAGACCACTCGGATATACTCCAGATCACTCAGTTATGCTTAAGACCACTTAGATACACTCCAGGTCACTCAGATACACTCCTGACCAGTCAGGTACACTCCAGACCACTCAGATACACTACAGACCACTCAGTTATACTTAAAACCACTCAGATACACTTTTGACCACTTCAGAAACCCAGAATACCACTCAGATACACTCCTGACCACTGAGATACATTCCAGACCACTTAGATACATTCCTGACCACTCAATTATACTTAAAACTACTCAGATACACTCCTGACCACCTCAGATACCCCCAAGACCACTCAAGATACACTCAAAACCAATCAGATACACTCTTGACCACTCAGATACACTCCTGACCACTCAGATACACTTCAGAACAATCAGATACACTCGACCACGGCAGTTGCCCCTAAGTCTACTCGGATACACTCGGGGCCCTTCTCTCCTTATTATGATATAGTAATTTTTTTGCAATGCAAAAGAAAACGGAATTCTCTAGATGTCATGGTTACCAAATATAACAGGTTGAATGAGGTAGTATCATAGGTTTACGTGGCCTTGTGTTCGATCAGGTTCAGCGTCCTTGGCTAGAACGATAGAAAATGGGCCCCTTATACCCCCCCTTCCCCCTCTCTCTCTCTCTCTCTCTCTCTCTCTCTCTCTCTCTCTCTCTCTCTCTCTCTCTCTCTCTCTCTCTCCCCTGTCGCCTGTTCTGTTACCACTCTCATTCAAAAGTTGTTTCCCCGTAACATGGCATATATAATATATGCCTACTTTATGTACTTTGTGTTACCTAGATTATTTCATCTCATATATACCTAATACATTTTCTTTTGAGATTTTATTAGTAAGAGGGTTCACTTAGAAAATTCATTACCTCCTTTGATAATTTCATGAAATTTAAAAAAATTTCTTTACAGGCAAGTGGAAGAGGTTGTTGCTCGTGCTAACAATACTGAGTATGGTTTAGCATCAGGTGTAATGACTAAGGATGTTAGTAAAGCTTTGTTGGTATCTGAGAAGTTAGATGCTGGAACATGCTTTGTTAACACCTATAATAAGACTGATGTGGCAGCACCTTTTGGAGGCTTCAAACAGAGTGGCTTTGGCAAGGATCTGGGACGAGAAGCTCTTCATGAATATCTCAAAACAAAGACAATAACTTTTGAGTACTGAGGTTGAATGGTTCTTAAGTTAAGGTGATGTGTATTTGAAGGAGTGTTTTATATGTTATGAATAAAAGATTCCTTAGATATGGACTTTCCTTAGGTATGGAAAATGTGATCTTACCAGAATATGCACATATTCTATGAGGAATCAATTTGTATCAGTTTCAAAATTTTGTCAGTTACCTAACAAATAATCCTTCCTTTTATAATCAACATAATGTATACTGTTAGCAATGAATAATGGACTGATTGAGTCTATAAAATTCAATATTTTTTTCTCTATTAATCACTGTGAATGAATTGTGAAAAGCAAATGTTTAGCACAGTCACTGTGAATGAATTATGAAAAGCAGATGTTTAGTATGCTAAAGATTGTCAATATAATATTAATAATTGTGAATAAATTATGTAAAAACAAATGGTTAGCACATTAAAGATTGTTAGTGCCAAATGGGAACTACACATTATATATTTGCAAAGGAAAGTTGATTCTAACTGTTTGCCTCAATAATCACCTATCCTATTACTGATGTTTACATCAAATTTTAGGTCTATGTTGAACAAAGAGGAAAAAGTGGGAGAGCTGGTTTTGTACATTATTTTGATTCCAACTGTGTGCCAAATATCACCTACCCTATTGCTGAAGTGTACAAGAAATTTAAACTCAATAGGTTGGACAGCTAAAAGTACTTTTTTATCAGTCATACATATAGAGGAAGGAAAGCTTGATTTGTGCTTTATTCCAGATACCTGTTGCTTGAATAATTGTGATTTATTATTACCATTATCAAAATAAGTATTTTTTTTTTTTATAAAATCAGTGATTTTACATTTCTGTTGATACTGTTAAATCAGTTTGTTTTACTTTTTATTAATTAATATAGTTTTTACTTACTGAAATCCCACATTAATGAATGTTGATAATGAAGTGTGAACTGATGTACTGCATTTTGGAATTTTATTTTGCTTTACATAGTTAACTACCATGAATAAATTGTATAAGTGAATGATTGTGATATTACTGCTGACTTTCGCTAACTCGGACTAATAAAGGGAAAAGTTGATTTGACAAAGGCGAATGTCCGACTTGTATGAACTCCCCCCTCCTATCACACACACACACACACACACACACACACACACACACACACACACACAAAAAAAAAAAAAAAAAAATGGTGCAGGATTTACATACTTAATTTTATGGGATTTAAAACTTTGGGATTACATTTGTCTCTCTGAAACCTTCATATCATATATTACCAGATGGTTTAGTTTATTTTTTTTTTATAATTAAATACCCTTCCCACTAAGAAGACATTTTTAAATGTCTTGTGCGGTAGCGTCATAGCCTGACTCGTGTCCTACACAGTATGTGGCCAGGCATTAGAAGTAACGTCCCTACAGGCCTAAATTGAGGATGATTAGAAGCAGAAACTTCAAGAAGATAGACAAGAAACATATCATTGGGAAACAATTTGACCTTGAACCCTTGCCTCCTCTCTCCTCTCTGTCATGCGTGTTATCTCCCCTCCGAGACCCTCGCCTCACCACATCCCTCACTGCCACCATCTCCTCCATTTCTCTTTATCATAAGACTGCTATGATTTTTTTCAAACTTTTTTCTCACTACCTTCGTCATCACATAACTCTCACAGTAACACTATTACAAAAGATTATGTTGAGACAGGTATAAAGCAGGACTAGACGAATAATTGATACTTCATTATATCATTATCTCACTTCAGCATACTAATAACAACTCTGAGAGTGTCCAGTTCAATAGTTACACAGCAGATTGCCGAGATGCTGCTGATGGCTCTCTCCTAACCCTCATGTACGAGTGAATAATGCGTCATCTTATCATACTCTAGGAAGTCACTGTTTTAAATACAATCATGTGTGATAAATTTCAAGTCAATCAGATGAATACAAAGAGCAAAAACAAGGACGAAATTATGAAAAATCTTTAGGAGTGAATAATATGAAAGGTGGTTTTATACACTTCAAAATTTTTCACAAAATCGATATAAACTCTGATTGACTTTTGTTTGATATCATTTTAAAGTACAATTAAAATGCTATTTTTAGTTGAAATTAGATTTTGTATAAAGTCAATAGTAAACAAAATACAGGAAGGGCAGTTCAACTCCGACTTTAGGTCTGGGTCAGTCAGCGTCCAACTTATCACGAAATCCAAGTTAACAGGGTCCGAGTTATTGAGGTTCAACAGTATACACTATACACAGTGTTGAAAAATGGACAATACCTTTATTGTTTGGATGATATGCAGAATTTTTTATTTTTTTTATTTTATAATATATTTAAATGTAATGGGATATATGATGTGGTAGTGACTGCAACTTGTATGTAGACCTCCTTGACTTTATATGAAACCATTTGTAGCTGTTTGTAGCTGGAGTGAAATGCAGACACAATGTACTGAATTGTCGGAGCAATCAGGAAACCACTCTGTCAGTTTGATTGGCTGCTTTCTTAGTAATTTTCCAGAATTAAATGAAAACAATAATTGAAAATAGAAGGAATATTGTTGGAAGGCGTTTTAATAATATGATAATTGATTATACCATTATATACAACAAATAGATAAAAGCAAATTTGTAAAAAAATGGAAAATTGAGGAAGCCTGGCTGTAATTGTTTTGGCCTTATTCTTAGAAAACATAAGTAAAACTAAATTTCAATAATTACAATCAATTTGTTGGAGTACTTCACCTTGATTGTTTATGTTTTGATGTAGTGACTAGCAAGCCAGTGGCTGCTCTTGACCATGTGAATGCTTTTGGATAAATCCTTGTGGCTGTTCCCAGTGGCTGCAAACAGCCAGGTTGAAAAAAGCTCCAGATAATACTACCTTAAGTCATGCAATGTCAGTTAATTATAAGGTAGCTATAGAAAATACGAACACACACACATGCATTTTAAGAATCTATCAACCATGTTAAGAAATTGTTCTGTGCAGTTTTTTTGGGTTTGAGGGCATTATAAGGGGATAAGTTTACAAGTCTGTAATTTTGTATGAGTCGCTGTGTAAGACCAAGTACAGTAAGCAGCTGTAATAAGATGCTGGTAAAAAAAAAAGTCAGGCCACTGAGACTGATTACATAATTTGCCATTCTACAGACATTTACTTTTAAGTTTTGTTGCCTTTCTTTTTCTTTTTTTTCGTTTTGTTCTATTTTTTCTTAACTGAAATTACTGTGTAGGTTTCCCATTGTTCTTTTCTTTTGAAATTATTGTAATAGATGATTATTGCTTATAACTTTGATAGTAATACAACATTTTTTTTTAACCTTCTAGATTAAAGACATTACAAATATTCAAACGTGTGTAATTTATTATTGGTATAAAATAATCCTGTAATGTTTTACTTTATTACCTGTCTCAAGTTGGGGGGCCGCCGTGGTAGAGTGGAACCATGCGTGCTTTGGGATCCTAGAGGTCTCCAAGCGCACGGGTTTGAATCCTGTCCACGGTCTGAGTGTAGGTTGGGCTTCCTCTCTTGGGGCAACGGTTTCTTAGTGGGTGGGCTTTAAAATAGGAAGTACCCTAAAAAGTATCCCCTTTAGCCCATAAATTCTCGTGAAAAGCCCACATGGTATAAAAAAAAAAACATTCAGGTTGGTAGATTTTGCTGTGCTTTAAATTAATCTCCTAACCACTTAGAAATGGACCATTTTTTGTATTCTAAAAAATTAAGGTAAAGAGTGAATATGAGTCCCGCAGTCTTACTTTCAATTCTTTTGTCTAAAATAGAGCCTAGATCTAAAACCAAGAATCTTGATCTTGATGCAACAGGTGTCTCAGGACTACTCCAAAGGCCTTTGGATTGGCAACACCTGTAGAGGGAAAATACTACAAGCAGGAGGAAAAGAAAAAAAGAGCAGTATCCTATTCACAATAGGAAGCTGCATTAAATCTTGATCTTGATCTTAATGGTGTGGATTGCTCCAGAGCCAGGGGTGGGATTTTCAAACGTTCGTAATGATAGGTAAAACCATCTTAGCACTAAAGTTACCATAACCCTCTCGTAACTCACGTAAGATGTATTTCCTAAAGACCTTAGCGCTGTGTTTACGGTTTTCAGACTGCCATCTTTTCAAAGGCTGAGAATACATAATCAGTAAATGCTACTTTTAACTTTTCCTGAACTTTATCTGCACTTTCCTGATCTTCCTCTCCCAACTCCAAATGCAGTGCAAGAGCATCATCTTCCAAGTACAATGAAATGAAACTGGCTAAATCTGTTATTTTCTATAGTTTAGCCACTAAGGTTACCTTTTTCAGCTGTGACACAACTTCGCCTTCGCTAGTGAAAGGATGAATCTTCATAATCATCGTAATCTTTGCCACCATACTCACTTGAAATAGGCCTAGATAGCTTGTTGTAAGACCATGGTGATGGAAGCTTTGGCTGAATTACGTAGTGATATGGATAAATTAAAGGAAGAGAAGAGATTGGGCCCCAGCTGTGGTGCTGATGATGTCATGGCTCCAGATGTTGTAAACATTAGGCTAGCTGGCCAGGAAGTGCCTACTTTGAGCTCGCCCACTGGGTTTTCTGGTTTTGCTCCAGCCGTGCATTGTATTTCTAGTGATGACAGTGACTCTCAGGACGACGTGCAGCGTGACAGTGTCTTCCTGCAGTCCGCCAGGGCTTCGGTCCCGTGGATGAGATGTCTGCTGGCATTGACAAGCATGTCGCCGATATGGTTAACCATTCGTTTGACAATGGCTTGCGAGAGGAGAAGTACAAAGAGATTTTGGATGACGTTGCTACCAAGAGACCGGACAACTGTCATGCTTTGGCACCAGTGGACTGTAACTCGCAAGTTTTGGATGCACTAAAAACTGATGCCAAGAAAGCTGACTTTCGTATGAAAGACGTCGGTAAAGACATTATCAAGGCTGCCACAATTTTGACAAAGTCCCTGATGATGCTAGAAAAGATTGTCCAAACTGGACAGCCAGATGTAGCCCATGAAGTGGGCATGCTTAATGGTGATCTTGCACTACTGGGTAATGCTAATCATAAAATCAACTTGGCACGCCGGTTCATCATCAAGCGTGAAATCAACCAGAAGGATGCTCACCTGTGTTCAGACAAGGTGCCCATGATTTATCTTCTGTTTGGTGACGATGTCTCGCAATCTGCCAAGCATGTTGAGGAGTCAGAGAAGTTAAGGAGTAAGATTGCGACGAGGAAACCGCTCCCTACGTGGAAGTACGGTACTAGCAAGTTTAGAGGCTCTTTTGGAAAAATGCCACACACAGGTTTTATGTCCAGGTTCCACCCATATGGTCAACGGACGTTTGGACACTGGAGTGAGCGCCGGCAAACCTGAGGGCAAGGTTCAGAGGCAAAAAACTCCCAAGGCCGGGGTCACAATCCCAGCAATAACTGAGGTGAGTCATCAATTCCAAGCTGGCAGACTTAACAATTTTGTGCATGAGTGGCATAACATTACCAGTGATCCAAATGTTTTAGATATTGTTGAACATTGCCATCTTGACATTAATGTTGCTAGCATTGATTCCTTATTTGCTGAGGAAGTTGAGTATGTAGAGGAAAAGAGATTTGTTTGCCAGGAAATTGTACAGCTGTTAGATCTTAAGGTTATCAAGGAAACACAGACAGGAGGGGCAAATTCTTTCCCCTATTTTCTTATGGAGGAAAAAGGATGGTGATTTTAGGATGATCCTTAACCTAGCAAAACTTAATGAAGCCAGTTTTTGCTGTACTAAGAGAGAAGGGACATATCATCACGAGTTTCATTGATGATACTCTTTTTTGCTACAGTACTTTTGATGTATGTTGTGAGAGTGTGCATGCCACTGTTGATTTGCTCAGAAAATTAGGGTTCTGTTTCAATGATGGTGAATTGGTATTGGTACCCACAACACGCTTGGAGTATTTGAGGAACATTATAGATTCAGAGACCATGACAGTGACATTACCTAAGTGGAGGAAACTCAAAATAATGCAAAACTTCAAGGAATTGTTTCATAGTGACAGAGCAAAAATCCGGAGGGTGGCCAGAGTCATTGGGCTTTTAGTTGCAGCCATTCCAGCACCAGAGATGGGGAAACTGCATTATAGATAATTGGAATCTGCTAAGATTGCAGCTTTAAAGGAAGAAAAAGGAAATTTTGACAAATGGATGGCTGTCCCTCATGAAATGAAGTTGGATTTGCATTGGTGGTTATCTCACATTGCAGTGCAAAACAGACAGATTTTTCAGAAAGGTACAAAACTGGACTTGTATACTGATGCGTCAAATTTAGGTTGAGGTAGCCAACTTAATCGACAACAAATTAATGGGATATGGTCCTTAACAGGAATTGAATTGCACATCAACGCAAAAGAACTCGAAGCCATCTTCCTGGCAGTGCACTCATTTGTACATCTGCTCAAAGGACGACACGTTCTTTTGTTTTGTGATAATATGAGAGCAGTCAACTGTCAATTAAATGGGCGGCAAAAAGTCTTCATTGTGTAATGACATATGTCTTGAACTTTGAGATTGGTGTTCAGTGAATGATGTCTGGCTTACCTGTTCTCATGTACCAGGTAAAGTTAATCTCATGGCAGACACTGCATCTCAGACATTTAATGACAGGCATGAGTGGAAGTTGAATGAAAGAATTTCTAGGGACCTTTGTGAGATCTTTGGAGTTCCAAGCATTGATCTCTCTGCTTCCAGATTGAATAAACAAGTGCCTCGTTTCTACTCCTGGAAACCTGACCCAGACGCAGTACATTTTGATGCTTTTTCCATACTATGGTCACAGTTTGACCTAATCTACATTTTTCCATCCTTTGCTTTGATTGCCAGATGCCTACAGAAAATTCGAGCAGAGTCAGCAAGGGGGTGAATGGTGTTGCCACTGTGGCCGTCCCAGCCATGGATTGGGCCTCTCCTCACTTTGCTCATAAAGGAATCCCGGCTAATTCCGAAGGGGGCACACGTATTGCGTCACCCATCAACAGAGGAGGAATACCCCATCCTGCAACACACCTGCCTGATGGCTTGTCTCTTGTCTGGCGACATCTGTGAGACAAAGGCATTTAAAGGTTATTTAAAATGTTCTCAGATACAAACTACATAGATGTGAGATCTTTCTTTATCTTAGAGGAGGGAAATAGGACTAGAAATTATGGCAGGAAGATTAGAAAGCAAGGCTGCAGGTTAGATATAAGAAAATATTTCTTTAGTCATAGGGTGGTAGACTTCTGGAATGCATTGCCAGAGAAGGTTGTAAATAGCACTAGTTTGACAATGTTTAAAAACAGATTAGATAAGCACTTAAATTTATTAGATTTATAATTATGTATAGCGCTGCATGATAGTTTTTATAAGAAATTTACTATAGTTAAACAAGACATGATCCCCATGTATGGGGATCACAGATTGTAGAGGATTTTGCTGCAGGACTTAGCCCTGTTAATGGGCCAAATATTTAGAATTAGTATATAATGTATTGTGTACTTGTAAGTGTATCTTTAAGTACTGATGACGAGGTCGCTGTGCGACTGATACAGGATAACCTAGATGGGCCCTGGTGGCCCTTTATTATCCTATTATTTATGTTATGTTATGTTATGTTATTTCTATGGCAGGTGCAGACATCATCGCATGGCCTCTTGGAGACCTGGGACTGCGAAGCAGTATTAGCCACATGTCAACAGGTGGCTACAGTTTTGCAATAGCTGGAAAATCGATCCCCTTACTCCCACTGTAACTGATGTTGAGAGTTTCTTGTCTGTCACTTTCCACAGAGGTGTGGGTTATACCTCCGTCAATATTGCAAGAGGCACTCTCTCCTCACTGAGGATTATTGTGGATGGCTGCAAGCAGAAAACTATCCTCTTGTCAACAGGTTCTTGAGAGGAGTTCTTAACTTGAGGCCATTGTCACCAAGGTATGTGGAAACTTGGAACGTCCAGCAGGTGCTCCAGCATCTGCATGCCATGGAACCTTTGTGCTCCCTCTGCCTAAAGAACCTAACGCTAAAGCTTGTGATGTTAATGACACTCATGCAAGCTGCCAGAGTAAAAACCCTACACTGCTTATTGCTGAAGGATATTCGTGTCAGACATTCGTATCAGATTCTGTTTGTATTTGGTTAGGGGAAAACAAACAATGTCGACCAAAGTTCAATGTGCGGTTTGTGACCTTTCAAGCATACTCCATAGACAAAAGATTGTGTGTGTGAAACTTTGAAAATGTATATTGCTAGAACAGAAGAGTTCAGAAGTGTTGAGAATTGGGAGAATGGGAAACTACTCCTTAGCTTTATTAAGCCACACAAACATGTGAAGAAAGACACTGTTGTGAGATGGATTAAAACAGTGCTTAATATGTTGGGCATGGACACTGACAAGTATTCGGCTGACAGCGTTCGGCCTGCAGCAGTGTCAAAAGCCAAGGCCATGGCTGTACCAATTAAGCACATCATGGCGAAGGCTGGGCTGTCCAGGGAAGCCACCTTTGCCAAGTATTACAACAAGGAGATTGTTCCGGTCCATGACCCTTTCCAAGATGCTGTTCTACACTAGTCTGTAAGTCCTGTTTGGGCTGGAAGTGTTATATTTATTGTAAACTGTTACATGGCTATGTAATTTTGTTACTATATTGGAGTTTAGTTCTTGCTTGTCTTATTTCTCCACTCTCCCATCTGTACTTAATTCCCATTTCTTGTAGTACAACACCCACATGGCTTCAAAACCTCATGGGCAAAGCGATCTCTAGCAGAGGTGTGATTTGCTGACGTAAAATTAATGAAGTACATGAGACTTACTGCAGGTCAGTTGAAATGTCCTTCCAATTTTATGAAGCAAATCACCTCTGCTAGAAGGGAGCTTTCACATGCCCACCTCTCCCACCTTACGCTATGCAGCGTCTCGTGGTGTAAGTAATTCCAGCAGTATGAAATGTTCCCTTACTTCTCATGTGGATGGTCGTACTCTAAAGTCTGGTGGCGCGAAGCAGCAAAGTGTATCTCATGTGAAAGTTCCCTTCTAACAGAGGTGATTTTCTTCATAAAATTTGAAGCATATTTAAACTGACCAGCGGTAAGTTTCATGTGCTTTATTAATTAACCCAACAAACCCTCAACTACATAAATCCCCAGTTACATTAATCACACAACGAATGAACCAAACAAACCCTCAACTTATGATTTTCCAGTTACAATAAAACGTCTGCCATTCCATCTCCATACTGTACCTTCTCCACTTACATATATTCTCGAGCCATTATCAACACTCCTCCTCTTACTTTTTTTCTTCCTGTCTCTCCTCCAAACATTATATCCATATTCTCTAAAATTAACTTGGACATTATCACTTAGTTTTGTTTCTGTTATGCACTCCACATCTGGTCCTTTTTCCGTTATATAATCTCTAACTTCTAGCATTTCCAAAATAATTCCATCAGTGTTTGTATACATAACTCTTAGTGTATTTCTTCCCCTTCCCGGACAAACCATTTCCTTAGTCTCATGCGTAACACTCTCCAGTAGAATTTCCTCTTTGCCTCTGTCCTCTCGTTTGTCGTTTTCTTAGCTTTATTCCTCAGTTCCCTCTTTTTTTCCTTTCTTCCAGGTTCATATCTTTTTTATCCAGATGTTGTTATATTGTCTTTCCAGCCAGCTTCCCAGTCCTTGCTAATATTCCTTCAACTCCTACTTGAGCTCTCATTTTAACTTTTAGTGGTCTTTAACTCGTAGTTACCTCACTATACTTTCCAAGTCTACATATTTCTTCAGTTTTTTTTTTTTATCACTAGAGTCTAGACCCTGTTCTACATCCTGAACCATTGAAATACTATTTTTTAACCATTTCTTTTCTCCTCCTTTCACCTCACAAATTTTGCTGGATATTTTTTCTCTGTGGCAGTAATCAAAGCAGTTCTTAGTTTTCCACTTTATTATAACAGGGGGTAGGTGGGCGAACACAGGAGCCAGGCTTGGAGTAATGGTGACGGCAACAGAATCAACGACAGGGCGAGGCAGGCGATTGGTGGTGTGGGACGGTCAGAGCTGCTGCCAAGGTAGTGGTTCTTCTCGCTATACTGCTCCTCAACCTCCGCTTTCATTCCTCACCTCCGCTCAAGCTCATACAAAAAATTAGTGCTTTACTCGTACACTTTCCCCCGCTCAAGCTCATACAAAAAATTAGTGCTTTACTCGTACACTTTCCCCCAAATACCATTACAATGATTTAAAAATATAGCTCAACATACATACATCCTTATGAATGAATGCAGACACATTCTCTTGTAGTCCAAGTATAACCATACACTTCATTTCGTCCACCGTGTCTCTCATTAGCTCTTCCTTCTCTTTAATCACTTGTATAACTGTATCCTTGGTTTTCTCCTGTATCTGGTGTTCAACTACATTTGCAAAGCTAACTTTTTCATTTTCATGTTCTTTTTTTCTATGCCTCCTTCCACTCTTCTAATTTTCTCTCATTCATTGCTCCTTCGTCTTTCCCCACCTTAGCATCCACTTGTTCTCTTATTAGCCTTTCAAATGCCGCTTGGTTGTCTCCACCTTGGCATCCACCTGGTCTCTTAGTCCTTCCAATGCAACTTCATAACTCTTGCACGTTTCCATAAAGGGCACTGTTTTCCCTTTTATTATTTCCAATGTTACTTTCATCTCAATTTCTCCTTCAGCCCCCAATTTTCTTCGAACTGCTGATCCTGTTTCTCCAGTATTCCGGCTAGTATTTCCCTTAGGTACCTATCTAATTTCTCTTTCCACTGCTATTATTTTTCTCATGTTGGTCTTTTCCTCTCTAAAGCCAGAGAACTCCCTTGCACTTAGCCCCAGTGGAGTCTCAATTATCCTGCTATAGCTTCGTTTCTAGCTCTTGCGCCATTGCTTTTGTTTACATTACTGGCTGTGCAGACAGTGCAGTCCACACTTGCATCATCTTCCATTGCTTGTTTGTACTGTTTCTCCATAGCAATTTATCACAATTTTGGAGATAGGCAACCAAGCACTAGCTCCTTTTTCCCTGTGTAATACATCACCAAGCTGTTGTACTTGGAGTAGTCAGAATCCCATGAGCAGCTGTTCGTATGGCTGCTCTGGGCGATCAAAGCCGTGTGTGTGTTTCACTGTTTGATCTGCTGCAGTCTCTGACGAGACAGCCAGACGTTACCCTACGGAACGAGCTCACAGCTGTGTGTGTGTGTGTGTGTTTGTTGTTACGCCGCCCACCGTCCTCACAGCCTCCACAGCCGTGACAGGAACTCACCACAGCGGCAGCCCAGTAGAATACAGGACGGGTCGGCAACAGACACGGGGATACTTCTGGGCGAAGATTCATGGCTAGCAAGTGGAGCGAGGCACAAACACACACCCAAACTCAGGCAGAGATCGGATCGGATCGGTGTGTTGATAGACTCAAGAGAAGAAAAGAAGAATAGAGAGTAGAAGATAAAGTATGGTTGAGAGTATGAAGGAAGTGGAAGTTTGAAAGATGACGGAATAGCCGTCATATAGAGTGGTTTATTTGTTACATTGGTAATTTTTTTTTTATTCATTTTTATTATTTTTTATTAATTTATTTATTTTAATTGTTTATTTATTTATGCACTGGTTAATTTGCTTATTATTTTTGTTATTTGTTTATTATTTATTTGTTTTATTTTGAATATATGTGTATATTTATATATTTATTTGTATTTATAGTATTTTTATCCTGTGTACAGTGGTCTGGGTGGTAGCTTTGATATTTTGTTAATAGGTTTCCTAAACCAACTATGTTCTTGTTCTTGTTCATGTTCGTTTATTGTTATATGATATGTTGTGTCTTTTAAAGTGTATATCATTTTGTGTTTTATATAATTTCCTCTTGTGTGTACTGTTATGTTAATCGGATCCAATTGTGCAAGTTTATGTAGTTCTTCTGTGTTTTTGGTGAATGGATGTTTTTCATTATAAGCAAACCGAAGTGCTTCATTTTGTTTTCTTTGTAGTTTTAGTATTTGCGAGTTTGATAGAGCGTTCAGAGCGTAAGCCGGGTAGGTTAATATTGGTAGTACACATGCTTTTACAAGATGTAATTTTATGTTTGTATTTAAGAACTGGAATCTCTTGATAGTGTTTAAGGCTACTTGTGCTTTGTTTGTGATATCTTTTACATGTTTTGTGTATCCGTTTACTCCCAGTTTTAGGCCCAATATTTTTGCTTCCTTTGCGTACTGTATGTGTTGCCCCTCTATATTTACTGGTTCAGTTTTTTTCAACGTTATGGGTAGTAGTGTAAATTTTGTGTATTTGTTTTGATCTTCCATTTTCTCTCGTAATTGTTAATGTTTTTTATTTCTCTTTCTGTTATTTTTGCTAACATTTTTTTTGATTTGCCTGCGTATGTGATTATTTGTGTGATATCATCTGCGTATTGTATATTTATGCTTTCTGTGAGTGGTAATGGAATGTCGTGGGTGTAGATGGTATAGAGTGTGGGTGAGATGCTACTGCCTTGAGGTACCCCACTGTGAAGTTGGAATGATGGTCCTGTGTAGTTTTTTATTGATATTGAGGCAGAGCGATTGTCTAGAAAGCTGCATAGAATTTTGTGAAGGATGTTGGGTAGTTTTAATTGACTTAATTTGAACTTTAATCCGTTTTGCCAAACTTTATCAAAGGCTTTTGATACGTCCCTTAGTGCAATACAACAGAGTTTATTGGCTGAAATTGCTTTTGAGATTACTTCTATTGTTGTTGCTATTGCTGTGTCAGTTGATCTTCCTGATCTGAAACCATGTTGGGAGTCTGGTAGGATTTTATTGGCGTCTAGGAAAGTTCTTGTTCTTTTGTTAATTATTCTTTCGAAGATTTTTCCGGGTACTTCCAGAAGTGAGATTGGGCGATAGTTAATTGGATCAGTTGATGGTTTGTTCTGTTTTGGGATGAGTATGATTCTGGCGTGTTTGAATGGTTGTGGAAAGTATCCCATTGAGAGAGCGATGTTGAATAGTTTTGTGAGTATTTCGAGCACGTTGTCTGGTAAGTTTTGTAATATTACTTTATTTATTTTTGTTTCCCCAGGTGTGTTGTTTTTTAATTGTTTTATTGTTTGTTTTATTTCTTGTGTTGTGATCGGTGTTGTGTAGTAAGTGTCATTGGATAAATTGTTTGGGTTTCCTTGTATATTAGGTAGTGTTTGGACTTTGTTATCTTCTAGGTAGTTATTAACTCTGAGTTCCGTGTCTGCATCATATTGTAGGTTTTCCATGGGGTTTATTCTAAAAACATTGCTCCAGATTTCTCTAAATATTTCTTCCTTTTTTTCAATTTTGTGTATTTTCTTATTGTTTACTACTAGATGTGAATTAGTATTGGTTTGGTTGCCTTTTAGTATTTTTATATTCTGCCAGAATTTTTGTGGGTCTGCATACAGTTTATTTAGTGTTTTTATTTTGTTTTCCCAGTTACTTTTATTTTGTTCTTTGCATTCTTTTATTATATTTTGTTTTATGGTTTTGTAGGCGGTGTATGTTGTATAGGTCCAGCCATTTCTGAGGCTGTTATTTAGCAATTGTTTTGCCCACCATTGTAATTCTTTGACTTTTTTATTATATATTGGTTTAACCAGAGTTTTGTGTGTGGATAGTGGTATATTTTGTTGCATTGCTGTTGTTATTCCATCTAGCAACTGTTTTATTGATGTGTCTAGTGTGTGTTGTGACATGTATGGGTTGGTGTTAATGTCTTTTGTTGTATTTATTGCTTTATTCTTGAATTCATCCCAATTAGTTTTTTCATCATATATGTGGGTGGTGTTGGTGTTCGTATGGGGTGGGATGTTATATTTATTAGTATTGGTAGGTGATCTGATGGCGTTGTTGGTCCTTGTGTTATGTTGATGTTATGGTATGTTTTGTTATTGGCAAGTATTATGTCTGGTGATGATGTTGCGTTATGAGTTAAGAATGTTGGGAAATCTGGACCTAAATGTGTGAGTTTATTATAGTCAATGAGCATTTTTATAGATCTGCCGACACTGTTGCTTTTTCTTATCGATTGTTGGGTGGTGAGCATTTAAATCTCCTATTATATATGTTGGATATGTTTCTGATGCTATATTGTGAAAATCTGTGATAGGTAGGAAAGGTCTTCTTGGAGGTAGATAGGTGGTTGCTATGTTTATTGGACCTGTTGTTGTTTCAATTGTGGTTAGTATTACATCGGTATCGTAATTTTCTTTAACTCTGTGTTTCAGGTGTTCCTTTACTAGAATTGCCGAGCCGTCGTTTGCTTCTCCGCTAAGAGAGACGAGTAAGGCTGCTAACAGCTTTATAACCCCTGCTCCATTCCTATTGGCTCATCCACAAGCCAATCACAGCTGGAGTATCCACCTGGCCACCAAGCTGCTTCCAGTCACGGCACATCAGTAACATCAAGTACCACCTCTGCAGCAAAAGCAGCGCTACCAGCGTGCCAGCGCTGCCAACGCTATCTTCCCTACTCAGCGTCGCCGCAACAATATTAAGGCCACACTCAGACTTTTTCGCTGGGGAGTAACTAGAGTGCTGAGCTGGAAATGGGTAGTGAGTGTCTAAACTGGGTGTATAGACAGGAGATTCCCCCAACGCTTTTCATTCGCCTGTGAGCAGCCGGAGGGGAAGTATGTACGCTGCATTTATGGATGCCCCTACTGTCAGCATAGTTCAAGAAGTCCTCTTATGGACCATTGAGGCATTTGCTTCCACAAAATTGAGGAAGAAGAAAAGAAGAGGGGTCATTGGTGCAAGGAAAGCCTTTGCAGGCAGAGTGAAAGTGGAAGTAACGTGGCTGACGTACATCCCTCTTCACTGTTGATGTGAGACTGGATAAGAATGACTGAGACGCGGGGCGACCGGCGACTTCCTGGATTAGTCACCCCCAAATGCCTCTGGTCGAGTGTTTCCCCCATGCTCCATAACTCGACCTCCTTTTACCACATATGTAAGTTCTAGTGAAGCACTCCCGTTATTCTCCGGCGAAAAAAGTTTGAGTGTGGATGGGCCTATAGGTATGTACACCGATATTAGGTATAAAGAGATACTGGTATGTTAGCCTCGGTATTACGCTTATTTCCGGTATGTGACCATTTCAATATACCACTGTACCACTGTACCGGTATATTTTTTCCAATGTACCACTGTGCCAGTAATTCTTTTTTTATATTTTCGTTCGCTATCATTATTTTTTAGGCAATGTCCTAATATACATGTCCCAGCCACTCCCCGTTTCCTGGCTCTCCATTCGCAGCTCCTCCACCCAGCTGATTTGACGTCTCAGGTATGAATCCCCGCAGTTGGTTAACAAGGGAGAGAGAGAGAGAGAGAGAGAGAGAGAGAGAGAGAGAGAGAGAGAGAGAGAGAGAGAGAGAGATAATAAATGGAGGAAGTGGGATTGAAATAGATAAAAAAAATGGATAATAAATGGAGGAAATGGAAATAAAACAATAAAAAGGAATAACAAAGGAATAACACGAGAAAGAAAAATGGATAATGAATAGAGGAATAGGAGGAAATGAGAATGAAAATATGATAATGAATAAGGAAATAGGAACAAATGATAATAAAACCGGATAAAAAAGAAAAATGAGTAGATGATAACGAATAAGAGAATAGGAAATAGTAATGAGGATGATAACGAATAAGGGAACAGGAATAGGGAATCTTCTATTGTCCGTTATTCATTTTTTTTCTATCCGCTATTTTATTATCATTTCTTCATTTCCTTATTCATTATCTTTTTAATTTATATTTTCTCCTATTCCTTATTTCCTCCTATTTCCTTATTCATTATCATTTTCATTCCTATTTCCTCCTATTCCTCTATTCGATATCCTCTTTTCTTTCTATCCCTTGTGTTATTCCTCTATTCGATAACGAATAAGGGAACAGGGACTAGGGAATCCTCTTTTATTGTCTGTTATCTGTTTTTCTTTCTACCGCTGTTTTATTATCATTTCCTCCTATTTCCTTATTCATTATAATTTTCGTTCCTATCTCCTCCTATTCCTCTATTCGATATCCATTTTTCTTTCTGTCTCTTGTGTTATTCCCTTATTATTCCTTTCTTTACTGTTTTATTTTAATTTCCTTCATTTATTATCCATTTTCTTTCTATCCTGTTTTAGCCCCACTTCCTCCATTAATTATCACTCTTCTCTCTTTCTCCCTTGTTGACTAATAGTGTGGCTTCATATATGGCGTCACATGTATGAAGCCACTCAACAAGAGAAAGAGAAGTAAGAGATAATAAATTGAGGAAATGGGAACACACACACACACACACACACACACACACACACACACACACACACACACACACACACACATTGTATAAAATAATTAATGGCATTGGAAAAATAGACAAGGATGACCTGGTGCTGGTGAAAAAAGCTGGAAGAACAAGAAGATTTACAAAGAAGATTAGGAAGAGACAGTGTGTGAAGGATATTAGAAAATACAGTTTACCACATAGAACTGTGGAAAAATGGAATGCACTGAGTGATGAAGTTATTACAGCACATAATATGCAAAGCTTTAAAGGAAAATTAGATATGTGGAGATATGGAGAGGACACTATGAGCCCTTCTCGAACCATGATTGTACAACATAACTAGGTAAATACACACACAAACACACACACACACACACACACACACGGCCCGGTAGCTTAGTGGTTAGAGCGCTGGCTTCACAAGCCAGAGGACCGGGGTTCGATTCCCCGGCCGGGTGGAGATATTTGGGTGTGTCTCCTTTCACGTGTAGCCCCTGTTCACCTAGCAGTGAGTAGGTACGGGATGTAAATCGAGGAGTTGTGACCTTGTTGTCCCGGTGTGTGGTGTGTGCCTGGTCTCAGGCCTATCCGAAGATCGGAAATAATGAGCTCTGAGCCCGTTCCGTAGGGTAACGTCTGGCTGTCTCGTCAGAGACTGCAGCAGATCAAACAGTAAAACACACACCGCCGCCGCCGCTCCCAGGGAAAAGCGCTTCAGCAGTTGTTGAAGCCTGATCTACGTAGACGTATGTACAGGGGAGTAGGTGGCCATAGGGTTCTCCTGTCTCCATAACAAATAAGATTTGGATACCGTACAGGGCGAAAAATGGAGAGAGAGACGGAACTAGGTGTCATGCCCAGACGTATAACATCAAAACAAACGCCATGTGATTTATTGAAACACCTGATGACAACATGGATAAGGACTTTTCTGGATTTAGAGACGAAAAAGGCAATATGAGGAGGCTGATAAACGTTGAAAGAGAGAGAAATACATGAAAGAAGTGATGTCGAGTTTAATGGACAAGCAGGACAGACTGATAACAGAAAACACCGAGCTAAGATTGAGATTAGTGGAATGCGAGAAAGTCAGAGTAATAAATCAGGGAATGAAGGAGGAGATACATGAGATAAAAAAACAAAATGATACACTAAAGGCTGCATTTCACGACTACAAAGACTCCTTAAAGGAGCCTACAGAAAAAAAATACAGGATGGGATGGAAGACAGAGTAGAAAATAGAATGGGCGAAAACAAGCTGGAGGAATTACGAAATACATGGAAACAGGAACAGGAAGGGAAAAAAAGAAAAATTTTCAGAAGTAGTAAAGAGACAAATTAAGGAAAAAACAAAAGACGCTGTTATACAAGTAATTAAGGAGAAAGAAGATCTAGTGAGAGATACAGTGGATAAGAGAAAATGTTTCTTGATTTTTGGGATGAAAGAAAAAAAAATCAAAACAATTTCATGAGAGAGCGTGAAGAGAGAGAATTGGTCAAAACCTTTGTCAAACAGATTCAGGACAGCACACAGGAGTTGGACCAGGAAGTGGAGGAAGTGATTAGGTTGGGAAGATCTAGTGAAGGGGGTAAGAGACCAATGAAAGTGAGAATGAGATCGCAGGTGGCGGTGGAGGAAATTATGGCAAGGAAAGGGAAGCTGGCCGATGATACTGAACGTAAAGATAAATGGATAAAAAGAGATATGAACCTAGAAGAGAGGGAAAAAGAGAAAGTGCTAAGAAATGAAACTAAGGAAAAACGAGAAAAGGACGGAGATCGAGAAAAAGAATTTCTGCTGGAGGGTTTTAGGTATGAGACTAAAGAAGTGGTATCTATGGAAGAAGAAGATCATGGAGGAGACAAGAAATTGAGAGTGACTTATACTAATACAGATGGGTTGTTATCTAGCGTGTTGGAGGTTAAGGATTGTTTGAAAGAAAAAAAAAGCCGGATGTAATGTGCATGGTTCAAACAAAACTAAAAGACAAGATCCATGTTAATTTTAAAGATGAGGGATATAAAAGCTGGAGAAGAGACAGGAAGGGTAAATGGGGAGGAGAAGTGCTAATAGTGATTTGTGATGATATATGTGTGGAGAATGTGCATTATGGTGATGGCATGGTAGAAGTAACGGGAGTAACAATCAAAACAGGAATTTGAAAAAAGAAAAATCATAGTTACATATGTGCCACCTAAGACAAATACATGGGGAACTGAGGAACATAAAGATATGCAAAGAGAGGTGATTAAGTGCTTAGATAATATGATAAGAAGAGATGGAAGAATACTTTTAGTTGGAGACTTTAACTGTAAAAAATAAACTGGAGAGAGATGGAAGTAATGGATAATGCTGGACAATGGAGCGAGGAGGTGTTACAGTTGACTATGGTAAATACAATGGACCAGTGGGTGGAGGAGTCAACAAGGTACAGGGGAAGAAGAACCATCGTTGCTTGACCTAGTATTCACAAAGAAGCCAGAGCCCCCTCCCAGCATACAATACCTTAGTCCAATGGGAAGAAGTGATCATGTGACATTAGAGCTGGAAATACAGGAGGAGGATGGGATAAGATACAGAGATGACTACAAAAAGAGAGATTAAATTATGCAAGAACATATTTTAAAAAATTAAGGAAATATTTTGCTGATATTGAATAGAAAAACATTATCTACGGAAGGACAGTGCAAGGGAAATATGAAATATTCCTGCAGAAATATAACGAAGGAGTAAAGAAATACATACCTTTTTATAGGGTTAAGAAAAAAAATATACACGCTTAGAACAATGCTAGATGCACAGAAGCTAAAAAGGCAAAAGATAAAGCTTGGAAGAAACTCATAAAACAGATAAATAACATTCATTTAAGCTGTTCTATAACTCTCAACCAAGATTAATGGGTGACTAGTATTTTTCAGCTATAGTGTTTTAAGTAATTTTTCAATGTAGTTTCTCTAGTCTTTTTAAAGAGAAGTATTAAATGGTAAGCTAAGGTATTATGTAATTTATTATTTTTTATTTATTTATTAATTAATTATTTTTTTTGTTTGCATTAGAAAGATGTGAAAAGGAACTTTACTTTGTATATTCATACAGCTATTTGTTATGAAATATTGACTCTTAAATTGCTGTCGTCTTTGTTGTCATAAACCCCCTTGTGCGAGGTGGTTTTGTCAAGATCTTGCCTGATTCTCTTCAACATAGACTGGTGTTGGTGTATGCGAGCCATGCAATGAAATCTAGCTAAAACACCACAAACAAATATTAATTGTACATAGATTGACATTTCTTTGATGTTTGTTTTAATAAAGATGATATTGTTTCGGTTGCAATCAGAGCCTTTTTCGTTTATAATTTGACCACAATTATTTGTTGTATAAAACATCTCCCCAGCGTGTTTTAATGAAATCACTAGCGAAGAAATTACAAAAATCATTTTAAATATTTATATAACACGTGCTCATTGTAGATATTAACATGAAATTTATAAAAAAAAACTTATTGTAAAGTGTACTTTTTTTCATATGATCATTATATTTTATTAATCATTCCATTTGTTGTTGCTCTTATTATTATTATTATTATTATTATTATTATTATTATTATTATTGTTATTATTATTATTGTTATCATTATTATTATTGTTGTTGTTGTTATCGTTTTTATTATTATCATCACTATTATATTTATTATTTTTATCATTTAGTGTTTGATGTTCCTGCACCCATACTTTACGGGATGAACTGATTTTGCAGGTACGCCTGAAAGTTAAGACACACACACACACACACACACACACACACACACACACACACACACACCGCTTAAATGTGAGGTCACTGCCACGGCTTCAGAACAATATGACTAATGAAGTGTGAACGCAACCTTCCAGTCACACCAGTCACACAGCATACGAAGTGAGGCTACCGGGATATGTTTTCGATTTTGGTATGATATAGATTTTATCCTTTATGAACATGTTGCTGGACAGAAAAACTGACAGACAGACACATTGATAGACAGTTACAGGAAGACAGACTGACAAACAGATAGGCAGAGAGCAACAAAGACATATCCTTAGACATCAGACGGACTGATAAATAGATAGGTTACATTGAGAGACAGACAGAAAGAAATGAATAACTAACAGTCTGACAGACAGAATCTGACGGCTTGACAGAGTGACTGATTGAATAAGAGAGAGAGAGAGAGAGAGAGAGAGAGAGAGAGAGAGAGAGAGAGAGAGAGAGAGAGAGAGAGAGAGACTTGCTAGTACAGTTTCTAGAAAATGGATATGCCTGGCGCCCGAGAGATGATATTCCTAAATTAAGATTTCCGTTAGCTGTGAGCATTCTGCACAAAGAATGCTGCCATCCTCAGTGGCAGGCAAGTGTATCCTTAGATAATCTACGCCAGTAATTCCTAACCTATCTAACATGACACCTCGCTTTTGCTTCCAGTAGACTCACAGGCCTTCTTCCATTTTTTAATTTTTTTTTTATTTATATGTAATCATATATTTTTTTTGTATTTATGATGTTACTCCGGACGCGTTTGTGTGGAGTTCCTCACCTAGGGTTCGTTTACTGCAATGTCGTCACCGAGAGAATGGTAACAATACGTGGAGAAGGATACACTGGGCAGAACTTGTCAAGTTTAATTCCATGAATAAGAGAAATGGAGACAACAGCATCGAGTCAAACACTGTCTCTGCTTTTACCAATCTTCCTCTCACTAGCTCACTGTTCTTACTGACTGACTTTTTACAAAATTGTCTTCTAACTCACTGTTCCTCTGCTTACTTCTTTATTAGTGACGCGTGTTGGCTCAGTACCTCCTTTGATACAATATCTTTTACATCTAGAAATTCTACTGCATTACAAAATCTCCTTGATCATCTTTTTCACATAACATAAGAGCCACAGTTCTACAATATACAGTACAAGATTAAACCATTGTGAAATAAAGGTAGCCCAGTCTCCGCCCACAATCGGTAGGGAGCCAGGGAGAGCTCCGCCTCTACCTGCGGGTGATGCAATTCCTGTCTAATTTTCCTGAGATCTTTCCAGATTCTTCCCGGCATAACAAATCTTAGCACTGTTTAGCACAGACTTTTCTTGTGTTACAAATAAAACAAACAACTCATATTGATCATACTCTACAAATAAGCAAGGGCAAATATTTGTTCTTATAAAACAATGATTTTTGAGCAGATGGCTTCACATCCCACTTGTTTCCTCCTCATGCCACCCTGGGTGGGCGCATCCTCTAGTTTGGGAACCACTGATCTACAGGATAATTTAGATACTTA
The DNA here is from genome assembly GCF_017591435.1 of Portunus trituberculatus. Classification (NCBI taxonomy): domain Eukaryota; kingdom Metazoa; phylum Arthropoda; class Malacostraca; order Decapoda; family Portunidae; genus Portunus; species Portunus trituberculatus. The sequence goes on from NC_059304.1 coordinate 30,278,436, forward strand.
ATGATACAACACGAAGCTGGTAACATGCTGATTGCTGGAGATCTCAAGGACCATCTTTTTCAGAGATTTTTTGATGAGCTTCTCCTCGTCCATGATTTCTATAATGATGTGGATTTTCCTATCCATATATCAAGATCCTGCTTGGATTTCGTTTTATTCGTAGCCTCTTGTCAAGCTGTGAATCTCTTGGTTCATCTTGCCACTATACCATCCTTACTAATTTCAATGAAAAGTGCCTAAAGCAACGAAAGATATGGTTGTGGAAGAATGCTGACTGGGAGGGAATTCGGAGAGATCAACTGGCAAAAAATATATTGCAAACACATATAGATATAAATGTGCAGAGGATTATTTACTCAATACTGAGTGCACAAGAAAAGTATGTTACTAAAAGAGTTTTTTTTTTATCTATTAGCAAAGATCTACCTTGGTTCGGACACCAGTGCCACCAACTACAACACGTTTATATAGACTGGGGATTTAGAATGGAAATTCAAACTAATATTTCACGCCTAGCGTTTGTTAGCTATTTTGGAGGTCTTCGTATCTGATATCGGCAATCCATTAGTTTCCACACGAACTCGATGGTCACAATATCTTGTCAGAATAATATTTGCTTGAAAGACTCAAGCAGGTACAGTATTATCTGTGCTGAAAAGATATCGTGACGGCTGAAAACAAATGGAAGGAAAAGATTGGCTGATATTAAACACGCCGACCTCTCCAAAATCTTCAACAAACCCAAAACGTAATATATGAGTTTGTGCAGTAAAACCCCACTCTATCTATATGTTATGGTTGATTCTTGGAACATATCCGGAAAGAAGAACCAAGATGCGAAGATATTGATTGCACGTAGGCCTATTTCCAAAGAAGAAAGCAACAACGTAGGATAGACTAACAAACAGGATGTAAATAGACAAGCGGCAACTCGGAGAACACGTTGGGACACACGATGTCAACAACCGATCTTCACCAGAGTTCTGCTAAGATTTGGCGAGCTTTCCCCGCTAACAAAAAAAAAAAAAAAAAAAAAAGTTGCATAACTTACTTAGAAAAAGTAAGATCATATATAGAAAAAAAAAAAATTCCTCCCAAGATAATGTATCAGTCATCATTTAATTTTTCCTTCATATCTCATATTATCTCTGTCTCCGTTCTCCACTTCATAACACATCTCTCTCTCTCTCTCTCTCTCTCTCTCTCTCTCTCTCTCTCTCTCTCTCTCTTAATGGGGAGTTTTTCGGTACTAACCCTTCAAATATCACCGCCGATACATGTTTCTCTAGTGACATAAGCTAAAATATTGTTGCATTAAATCCCAGGTGCACACAGATGCATAGAACATTGATTTTTTTTTTTTATCATGTAAGAGAGAGAGGGCCAGCCAAGGGCAAAAAACATATTGAAAAAAAGGCCTAATTGTATACTAGTTCTCTAAAAGATAAGTAAGGGTTATCCAAAATTAGGTAGCAAATGTCTTGATACCTCCCTCTTAAAAAAAAAGTCAAGTCGTAGGAAAACGGAAATACAGAGGCAGGAATGGAGTTCAGATTTTACCAGTGTAAGGTATGAATGACTTAGAGTACTGGTTAACTCTTGCGTTAGAGAGCTGGACAAAAAGGGATGAGAGGAAGAAGAAAGCCTTGTGCATCGAGGCCGCAGGAGGAGGAGAGGCATGCAGTTAGCGAGATCAATAGAACTGTTAGCATGAAAAAGTGATAAAAGATAGAAATGCAACATTTCGGTGGTGAGAAAGAGACTGAAGACAGTCAGTCAGAGGAAGAGAATTGAGACAAAAAGCTTTTGTTTCCACGCTGTCTAATAAGACTGTGTGAGTGGAATCCTTCCCCCCCCCCCCACAAACATGCGAAGAGTACTCCAACAGGGGCGGATAAGGCCCTTGTACAGAGTTAGCAGTTGGA